>NC_044996.1:126409594-126577131 GCF_008728515.1 Papio anubis
CTTCCTTTCTTCCTTTCTTCCTTTCTTCCTTTCTTCCTTCCTTTCTTCCTTCCTTTCTTCCTTCCTTTCTTCCTTCCTTTCTTCCTTCCTTTCTTCCTTCCTTTCTTTTCTTTTCTTTTCTTTTCTTTTCTTTTCTTTTCTTTTCTTTTCTTTTCTTTTCTTTTCTTTTCTTTCATTTGACAGAGTCTCACTCTGTTGCCCAGGCTAGAGTACAGTGGTGCCATCTCAGCTCACTGCAGCCTCTGCCTCCCAGGTTCAAGCAATTCTCTGCCTCAGCCTCCCGACTGGCTGAGATTGCAGGTGCCCGCAACCACGCCCGACTAACTTTTTTTTTTTTTTTTTTGTATTTTTGGTAGAGATGAGGTTTCACCATCTTGGCCAGGTTGGTCTTGAACTCCTGACCTCGTGATCCACCCGCCTCGGCCTTCCAAAGTGCCGGGATTACAGGCGTGAGCCACCACGCCTGGCCACATTTTATATTTCAACTCAGTACAAACTTGTATATAATGGAAACAAACTCTCACAAGTCTTTGTCTTTTTCCTGTGTGCAGTGTATTGATATTTTCAATTATCTTTCATCTGTTCTATTTCATTTTAAACTGATGATCATGATTTTCCAAATTGATTTGACCACCCTTTCATTTGATTTTTTGACCCACAGTTTGAAAAACATTGTTTTGTAAAACTGCTCATTTAGTTTCTAAGCCCCCAAACTGCTGGATTGTGTCCAGAACAGATTCATTTTATATCAGATCCTGCTATGATGCAAAGTGAGTTCATTTATTATGCTCTGAGATCATTGTAACTACCCATTTCTCTCTTGAATTACTGTGTAGCCTCTAAACCGGTCTTTCAGTGTCTACTTTTGACCTCACAGAATAGCCAATAAATGCAGTCTTATAAGTCCGTGGCTCAAACTCCCCCCCAATGACCTCTTCCCACACTTTTTTTTTTTTGAGGTGGAGTCTAGCTCTGTTGCTCAAGCTGGAGTGCAGTGGAGCGATCTCGGCTCACTGTAACCTCTGTCTCCCGGGTTCAAGAAATTCTCCTGCCTCAGCCTCTCTAGTAGCTAGAACTACAGTTACACACCTCCACGCCTGGCTAATTTTTATATTTTTAGTAGAGTCGGGGTTTCACCACATTGATCAGGCTGGTCTCGAACTCTTGACCTCAGGTGATCCACCCACCTCGGCCTAAAGTGCTGGGATTACAGGTGTTAGCCACCGTGCCTGGACTTTTTTTTTCTCTTGAGACGGGATCTCGTTCTTTTGCCCAGACTGGAGTGCAGTGTCATAATCATGACTCACTGCAGCCTCAACCTTCCAGGCTTAAGTGATCCTCCCACCTCAACCTCCTGAGCAGCTGGAGGCACTACAGGCTTGCGCCACCATGCCTGGCTAATTTTTAAAAAGTTTTTTGTAGTGACAGGATCTCCCTGTGTTGCCCAGGCTGGTCTCGAACTCCTGGATTCAAGCAGTCTTCCTGCCTCCGCCCCTCAAAGTGCTGAGACTACAGGCATGAGCCTCTGCATCCGGCGTGCACTTTTTTTTTCTTAAAGGAGATGGAGGTCTCAGTCTGTAGCCCAGGCTGGAGTGCAGTGGTGTGATCATAGCTCACTGCAGCCACAAACTCCTGGGCTCATGCAACCACACCCAGCTAATTTTTGTATTTTTAGTAGGGATGGGGTTTCACCATGTTGGCCAGTCTGGTCTTGAACTCCTAACCTCAAGTGATCCTCCTGCCTCGGCCTCCCAAAGTGCTGGGATTATGGGTGGGAGCCACCGCACCGCCTCCTACCATACTTACAATCAATCCCCAGGGCCTCACTGGTACGTCCTTTACCCCCTATTCTCAACTTCTCCAAACACAGCGTGCTCTGTGCTTGTGTTCCTCACCCAAGCCAAGCATTTGCCGTGCTGCTTGCCCAGAATGCCATTTCACCAGATATTCACAAGACTTGTTTCTTTGTTTCATTTGGGTCTTCTCTAACCCTCATTCTAAAACCGCAATCACCACTTACCACAGGAAGGGTCCATTCCTTTATCCCACTTTTGTTTTCTTTGTATCACTGTTACCTGCAATTATGTTATTTACCTATTTGTTTACTGATGCTGCCTCTTCTTTTCCCTGCTGGAATATAAATTCCAGGAAGGCAGGGACTTTGTGTATTTCGCTCATCATTGTGTTGTCAGGACTTAGAACAGCGGGACATAGTAGATGCTTTATCCACGTGTCTAATGACCGAATGAATGAGCCTAGAATCTAGATAAAATCTGACACTTGTCCTAAGAGAAGTGTAATGTGCCCTACCTTTCTGTTCCATGTTAGTGTGGAAATTTCTTTAGGTTAAGCGTGGAGTATTTTAATGTAAGCAGTTCATTAACACACTCACCTGGTATCCACTATATTTCTGACCCTCTCATAATAATAATAACGATAGCTAATATTTACTGAGCAGTTACTACTCTTATTGCTTTACATATATTAACTCTAATCCTCCCAACCTCTTGAAGCAGGTACAATTCTCATCATTTTACAGGTGAGGAAACTGAGGTACAAAGAAGTTAAGTTGCTTGTCTCAGGTCATACAGAAGGTAAGCAGCGGGTCCAGGGTTTGAATACAGACCATCTGATTTCAGAGCCTGTGTTCTTAATCACAAGCTCCTATAGCTAGAGCAAGGAGTGTGCACAATTCCTGACCTTTGTAAGCCTGGCATGTTTATGGCTTAGCACAGTGGTTCTCAACTGGAGGTGATTTTGCCTACCAGGGGACATTTGACAACGTCAAGAGACATTTTTAGTTGTCATGACTGGCAGGGTTTGGAGGTGCTACTGGTATCTAGTGGGGAGAGGTCAGGGATGCTGCTAAACATCCTAAAGTGCACAGCACAGCCCCCTCACCCCAACAAACAATGATCCAGCCCAAGCGTTAATAGTGCCAAGGTTGAGAAACCCTGCCGTGGCACAGTGGTTCTGAAAGCCCGCTGCCCATTGGAATCACTGGGGGAGCTTGATAAATCGATACCGATGTCCAAGTCTGGTTCCTGACCTTAATAAATCTCAAATGGACCTTCAACATGGCCTGCAGTCCTACCATGCTTGCCTAGTGGGTTTTCTTTTCCATTCTCCAGAACAGCTGTTTGACACCTTTTATTTCCTCTGCCCCTCCTAGATCAGTTGCTGATTCTGGCTCATTCAACAGGAGCCTCCTCATATCCCACTACCCAGACCCCCAACACGCCCATATTTGCACAAATAAAGTGTTCCCCACTGCCACTGTGAAACTGTGACTGAAATGTCCCTAATGGATCCAATGGATCAAAAACTGGCTTCTTTTCTGGGCTCTGGGCTTTGGGTCCCTCATCCTCTTTGTCTTCTCAGGGACATTTTTTTTTTCTTAATTTTTTTTTTTTTTTTTTTTTTTTTTTGGAGACAGATTCTTGCCCTGTCACCCAGGCTGGAGTGCAGTGGTGCAATCTCGGCTCACTGTAACCTCTGCCTCCCGGGTTCAAGTGATTCTCTTGCCTCAGCCGCCTGAGTAGCTGGGACCACAGGTGCCCCCCACCATGCCTGGCTATTTTTCTTTGTATTTTCAGTAGAGATGGGATTTCGCCATGCTGGCCAGGCTGGTCTCGAACTCCTGGCCTCCGGTGATCCACCCGCTTCAGTCTCCCAAAGTGCTGGGGATTACAGGCGTGAGCCACCGCACCTGGCCTTAACTTTTTATTTAGAAATAATTTTAAACTTTACAAATAAGTTGAACTTTTTAAAAAAAAAGTACAAAGAATACTCCTGTGCCCTTAATCCAGATTCCTCCGTTGTTAGCATTTTATCCTGTTTGCTTTATCATTTACACTCTTGCTCATGCACCCGGGATTTTCCTGAACCATTTGAGGATAAATTTCATGCAGCAAGACCTTTAACTCCTAAATCCTTCAGTAGGGATTTCCTAAGTATAAGAATATTCTCTCAAATAATCACAGCACTGTTATCAACCTCAGTAAATGTATTGGTAAGACACTGTTATCTAATCTGCCGTTTGTATTCCAATTTTGACAGTAGACCTGATAACATCCTTTACAGCATTTTTGTCCTTCTAGTACAGGATCCAGTTTAGGGTTGTTGCATTGATTGATTGATTGATTGATTGATTGAGATAGGCTGGAGTGCAGTGGCACCATCTTGGCTCACTGCAACCTCTGCCTCCCAGGTTCAAGTGATTCTCCTGCCTCAGCCTCCCGAGTAGCTGGGACTACAGGTGTGCACCACTCCCAGCTAATTTTTTTATTTTTAGTAGACATGGGGTTTTGCCACGTTGGCCAGGCTGGTCTCAAACTCCTGACCTCAGGTGATCTGCCCACCTCAGGCTCTCAAAGTGTTGAGATTACAGGCGTGAGCCACTGCGCCAGCAGGCTTAGGGTTATTGCATCTAGTTGTCGTGTCTCTTAGTCTCTTTTAGTCTGGAACACTTCTATTGCCTTTCTTTGTCCTTTGTAACATTGATATTTGGGTTGAATATAGACTATGCCCTCTCCTTTTTTGTTTTTTTTTTTTTTTTTTTTTGAGACAGAGTCTCACTCTGTGGCGAGGCTGGAGTACAGTGGCGCGATCTCGGCTCACTGCAACCTCCACCTCCTGAGTTCAAGCGATTCTCCTGCCTCAGCCTCCCAAGTAGCTGGGATTACAGGTATGAGCCACCACGCCCAGCTAATTTTTGTATTTTTAGTAGAGACGGGGTTTCACCATGTTGGCCAGGATGGTCTCAATCTCTTGACCTTGCGATCTACCTGCCTTGGCCTCCCAAAGTGCTGAGTGCGGGGATTACAGGCGTGAGCTACTGCACTCGGCCTTTTTTTTTTTTTTTTTTTTTTAATAGAACATTAATCATGTCTGGTTTGTCTGATGTATCTTGTGACTGGACTCAGGTTATGCATTTTTAGCCTGAACACTGCATGGATGACATTGTCTTTCTCAGGGTATCTTATTTGGAGGCTCACAATGTCCATCTCTTCCTCATTGGTGATATTAATTTTGATCAGTTGGTCAAGGCATTGTCTAATTTCTCCACTGTGTAGTTATTGGTTTTTCTTTCCAAATCCGCAGTCTGTAAAAAGACACAAATATCCTGCTCAAAATTTCCCTCCAGGGCCAGGTGTGGTGGCTCACGTCTGTAGTCCCAGTACTTTGAGAGGCTTACGCGGAAGATCAGTTGCCCAGGTTGGAGTTCCAGACCAACCTGGGCAACGTAGTAAGACCCCGTCTCTACAAAGAAAATTTAAAAATTAGCCAGGCATGGTGGTATGTGCCAGTGGTCCCAGCTACTTGGGAGGCTGAGGTATTAGGATCACTTAAACCCAGGAGATCGAGGTTGCGATGAACCGTTATTGGACCACTGCACTCCAGCCTGGGTGACAGGACAAGACCTGTCTGGAAATAATAATAATAATAATAAATCCCTTTAGATTTAGCATCCGGTGATGATTCTTGTATGATCTAGTCTTTAATATGGTTGAAAATAATAATTTCCGACTCTAGTATTCCCTCCACATTTGGTCCAGAGCCTGCCCTTCTCCCCTATTTATTGATTGATTCATCTATTTATTTTTGGTATGAAATAATGAATTCATATTTTCAAAATAGATCTACAATTCATTACTATACCTAATTACTTTGGTGCACAAATTGTAAAGGACTTTATTATGTATTGTTTCCTTCTCTCTTTTCTGCCTATTGAACTCCTCTCTCCCCATTGTTGATCATTCCCATCAGCTTACAATCCTGCCCTAATGTCTAATATCTTTATCAGCTCCATATTCCCCTCCATTCATTCCCTATCCCCATTATTGGTCACCCCTTCTCAGAGGATCTTCTTAAAAGGATGCTCATATTTTATCACTCCACATTGTCAGTCCTCAGTGAATCCACATTGGCAAATACAACCATCACTTCTTTACTTACCATGTTTTACTTGGCAGCAGAATTTGACAGTCATTCCCTCCTTCTTTGACCACTTTCTTCTTGTGGCCCCCAGTATCCTACGCTCTCGTGGTTTTCCTATCTTGCTGGTAGCTCATTCTAAGTCTCCTTGTCCTCTCTCCTACCTACGAAGGTTGATGTCCCTCCAAGGCACTGGAAACTCTTCTTCTCTTTCTACCTACTCTCCTGGGATGAGCCCATTCATTCCTATGGCTTTCCATTCCATCTAGATGCCAGTACCTCCAGTTGTGACCTTTCATACACTCAAGACTTAAAAATTTGCATGAATCTCTAAGAGGCATTTCAAACTCAGTATTTTCCAAAGCAAAATCCCGATTCCCTGTCACCCTCATGCAAAACCTGATTCTCTCCCAGTGAAATCCATCTCAGTCCATGACATCACCATTCACTCCATTGTTCAAGCTCCACACCTACAAGTTTCATGCCCCACATCCAACCCATCAACAAATCTTGTCAATTTGGCTTCTAAACCGTATCCCAAGTCTTCCCACTTCTCTCTATTCCTACTATTCCACTATACTTCAGTCCTTCCCCATCTCTTTCTTGGATGTTTGCAGTGGCCTCCTAGAATCCGATATCCACATGGCAGCTAGAGCATCTTCTTACAAGCGTTAGTTGGATTGTGTCATTCCCTATTGGACTATGGAAGTCTGCCATGTTCTGGTCCCTGCCCGTGTTCTATCTCTCTTGCTGACTGTGCTTCTTTATTGATTCTTCCAGCACATTAACCTCCTTTTAGTTTTTTATACTAACTATTCTGCCTGGAATGTTCTTTCTGTCCTCTTCTTCATCTTCTGTTTTTTCGTTTTGTTTTGTTTTGTTTTTTGAGATAGAGTCTCGCCCTATCACCCAGGTTGGAGTGCGGTGGCGCAATCTTGGCTCACTGCAACCCCCGCCTCCCGGGTTCAAGTAATTCTTGTGCCTCAGCCTCCTGAGTAGCTGGAATTATAGGTGTATGCAACCATACCTGGATAATTTTTGTATTTTTAGTAGAGATGACAGGGTTTTGCCATGTTGGCCAGGCTGGTCTCAAACTCCTGGCCTCAAGTGATCCACCCGCCTTGGCCTCCCAAAGTGCTGGGATTACAGGCGTGAGCCACTGTGCCTGGTCCCTCCTTCATCTTCTTATTGCTGGTTCCTCATCATTCAGATCTCAGTTTAAATATCTCCTCTTTGATGACCTGATCCAAAATAGCCACCAGGTTACCATCTGTATCATCTCTACTTTAATTCTCAATGCTGTATTTATTATCTGTTAATTTCCTTGTTGATTTGTACATTTATTGTTCTCTTCTACTCCTTCCACCCTCCTCACACTAGAATGTGAGCAGGGTCCACATCTTTGCCCCCAGTGCCTAGAATAGTATTTGGCATATAGTATTCAATTTTGGTGTTTAATAAATATTTGATGAATAAATGATACATTTAATCCTTCATGCATGATTCTCAGCACATGGAAGACACTCAGTAAATGTCCTCTTGTTCCCTTTCCCCAGGAGTACATTCTTGTGTCTGGGGCTAGTGTAGAAGTTTCCAGTGAAGACAATCATCTGATAAAGAGATTTGTATTTCTGTATTAGGATCCTGATTATTAGGGTTTCTAGAAAAAGGGGAATTACATTTTACTGAGAAAAAAAACAGTGATAGAATTCCAGGGATCATTAGTGTCACATTTTTCAGTGTGGGACTTTCCTGGCCCTCCTAACTACAAGACTGGTTCTCAGATTCCACAAAATTGACATGTTTTATCTTGGGATTCTGATGTGTAAATTTTTGAAACACTTCATTTGGGAGGATCATGTGGATTTTTAGGTGGGAAGAAGGGGATAGCAAAGGAAGTGGCATTCTTCTCTGCCTTTGTTAATAGTATCATTGCCTCTGCCCATTTCAACGTTAGCTCTGGTATAACACAGGTGATAAACTGTGTGTGCTATTGAAATCTGAGAAAAGGGCACCAAAAAATGTTTAGTACTTTGTACTGGTCTAAAATTTGTGATTTGAATATATAGGGAGAGCGTGAGGAAGATGCATACTGAAGTGGTTTCCCTTTGAGGTATTATTTGAAGATTAGTTGTGATTTTTGGGAAAGCTCTTGTAGTGGATTTTAAAGCTTCCAGGAAAAAATCAGTACAAAGGAACACGACTAATAATTTTGTCAGCAGATGATTCGCTTTTTGACAGAAATGTACCACATGTTTTTTGGGTATTTGGAGAAATCCTCACCCTTCACCCAGTAGGATTTTTTTTTTAAACTGGGCCAGATGCTTATTGTATTCATAGTTCATACATGAGTCAAGAGCTGGGTGCCATTACTCACACTTGTGATATTGATCACCTGTTCATCACGATTCATCATTTCTAGCAACCATCCTTATGAAAGCAGGCAAGCGTGTCAAGTAGTATTTCATGGACATATTTAGAGGGTTCTTCTTCTTCCTTCTTCTTTCCTCTTCTTCTTCTTTTTTGAGATAGGGTCTCCCTATATTGCCCAGGCCGGTCTTGAACTCCTGGGCTCAAGTGATCCTTCTGCCTCAGCCTAAGTGTTATTCTCTTTGATTCATCCACGAAAGTGGATCCAATGTGTCTACATACATTTTTTAAATTAAACTTTTATTGAAGTATAAATTATATACATTATCAATGTACAGCTCAATGAATTTTCACAAACTGTGCATACCCCTGTCACCAGCCCCCAGATCAAGAATCCAACACAAGCAGCCTTTAGAAGCCCTCCTCTTGCCTCCTTTCACTCACTGCCCCCTAAGGGTGGCTACTGTTCTCCCTCGAATGCTACATATTAGTTGTGCCTGTTCTTAAATTTCCTATATCTGGTACCAGACAGGCTACCTGACTTCTGCTCTGTATTGTTTGTGAATTTCCTCCATATCTTTGCATGTGGTTATAGTTGGATGATTGTCACCGCCGAATAATATTCCATTGCATGATTACCGTGGTTTATCCTTTCTACTGCTGATGGCCTTTGTTTGGTTTCCAGCAGTTTTTGGTTTTTATGAGTGGTGCTGTGGGTAACTCTCTTGCCTATCTTGTAGTGAACATATATGTGCATTACTACCAGGTAAATACCTAAAAGAATGCTTTAAATATATTATTAATAGTTTTTATGGTTGCTGTCAAATTATTTTCTCCTCTGAATGCAATTAGAATTAGTAGCCACGTTTGGACATAACTCACATATCTGTATCCATAGACAATGATGAGACTTCCTTTCTGTAACTTTTTTTTCCTCTCAAACTCCTCAAGCAACCCGCCCGCCTCGGCTTCCCAAACTCCTGGGATTACAGGCATGAGCCACCGCGCCTGGCTTTCTGTAACTTTTTTATTAAGTTCTAGCATTAGTTGTTTTTACATTTTAATTTTTTTTCCCTCCCTCCCTTGCTTCCTTCCTTTTTTGAGACGGAGTCTCACTCTGTCGCCCGGGCTGGAGTGCAGTGGCGCAATCTTGGCTCACTGCAACCTCCACCTCCTGGAGCGACTCTCCTGCCTCAGTCTCCCGAGTATCTGGGACTACAGGTGCATGCCACCACGCCTGGCTAATTTTTCGTATTTTTAGTAGAGACTGGGTTTCACTGTGTTAGCCAGGATGGTCTCGATCTCCTGACCTTGTGATCCGCCCGCCTCGGCCTCCCAAAGTGCTAGGATTACAGGCATGAGCCACCGCGCCCAGCGTATACTTTAATTTTTTTTCTAATAATTGGTTTCTATGCTCATTTATTCCTTTACCAACTACCTATATCATATTATCATTTAAAAATATCTGAAGAATTTTAGCTTGCTTTTTCTTTTCCTGACTGCCCCCACCATCCCCAGCCCCAGCTGTATTTCTTTTGAAATGAAAAAAAAAGCACTCCTGGACCTGCTGAATGTGTTTTGCAGATACAGAGGCAAAGGTTTACCACCCGAATAGCTTTAGAATGGTACAGGCTTATTCAGCACTGATTCCTAGTCTTGCCAAGGAGAGGTAAAAAGGACAGAGAAAGGAAGAAAGAAGGAGGTTTAAAAACTAAATTATGTTTTATTTTGTGGTGTTTCGGTTGACAGTAGTGTTTTTCTCTGTCTCCACTCAACTAATCTGGTCATTTGACCAACTGGATAGAGCAAATATTGTCTGAAATGAAGCAAATACATTCCATTTGATTTTGGTGGGAGACAAATGTTTAGGCAGAGAGAACAATTAGCAGATAGTGTCACGCACAGCAGTGCCTTTCAAATGCCAACGTGCAAAATGATTGCCTGGGGATCTTGTTAAAAAGCATATGCGGATTCAGCAGCTTTGGGACTGGCCAGAGATTTCTGCATTGCAGCTCCTGGGTGAGGTGACGGTGCTTGCTGTTGGGCGGGGTGGGGGAGGAGGGAGAGCTGCACTTTGAGTAGCGAAGCTTTGGAACGCAGCTGCCTCCATGTTCCTGGGGATTCTGTGGAGTATTTGCCAGTTGCCCACTGATGGATGATAAACAGCTCTCCCAAGTGCCCCTCTGGGCTTGTCCTCTCAGCACTGCCGGCAGAACCAGGTTGTGTGTAGCCTGCATTAAAGCGGCAAAGTCCAGGGCTCTTCCTTTTTTTTTTTTTTTTTTTTTTTTTTGAGACGGAGTCTCACTCTGTCACCCAGGCTGGAGTGCAGTGGCACGATCTCGGCTCACTGCAACCTCCACCTCCCTGGTTCAAGCGATTCTCGTGCCTCAGCCTCCTGAGTAGCTGGGATTACAGGTGCCTGCCACCACGCCTGGCTAATTTTTGTATTTTTAGTAAAGACGGGGTTTCACCGTGTTGCCCAGGCTGGTCTTGAACTCCTGGCCTCAAGTGATCTGCCCACCTTGGCCTCCCAAAGTGCTGGGATTACAGGCGTGAGCCACTGCACCTGGCCGCAGTGCTTTTTTTTTAACCTCGAATAGCGACTTCTTTCTAACTTCCCTCACCTGGACTCTCCTCAAATATCTCATAACACCTGAAGAGAAACCACTAACCTCCTCAAACACACGCCAAACCAAAACACACACACACAAACACACACGATCCCAGATACTGACATGGAGAAAGGAGTAGGGTGGGGCAGGCATGAAGCCACCTTCTTTTCTCCTGGCTTCGCTATCGCACACTTCCTCATTCATTCCAGAGCAACTAGGTGTCTGTTTCAACATCCCTGGCCCCACCATTGTAGCACACACCAACTGCCTTCCAGCCACGAGCTGCACATTTCTCTGCACATTTCTCTGTGGGGGCCATCTTTACACACCCATGCTGCAGGCTGGAAGTGCCAGGGAATTAATAGCTCCCACCCCACCCCAGGAGCAGCCCTCAACCAATGCCTGTTGCAAGTCAGTGGATCTATACCCCAGCTCTTTTGCCCTCAAGTGGGATAATTCAGACCGGTGTTCTACACTGGCTTCCAGAATTCCCCAGAAGGACTAAACTCCCATTGCTCCCAGTGGTGACTGGCTTGATAACGCCATCTATTGGCTGCCTTCCTGCCCCAACTCACATGTCCACTCTATCTGTTCCCTGGGGTCACATCCTAAATAAACTACTTGATCTTGAATATGTGCCAAAGAGTTACCTTCTTTTTTTTTTTTTTTTGAGACTGAGTCTCGCTCTGTCGCTTAGACTGGAGTGCAGTGCTACAACCTTGGCTCACTGCAGCCTCTGCCTCCCGGGTTCAAGTGATTCTCCCAACCCAATAGCTGGAATTACAGGTGCATGCCACCATGCTAATTTTTGTATTTTTAGTAGAGACGGGGTATTTCAGCTAATTTTTGTATTAAAAAAATTTTTTTTAATTATACTTTAAGTTCTGGGGTATATGTGCAGAACGTGCAGGTTTGTTACATAGGTATACACGTGCCATGGTGGTTTGCTGCACCCATCAACCCATCACCTACATTAGGTATTTCTCCTAGTGCTCTCCCACCCCTCGCCCCCCGTCTCCCTACAGACCCCAGTGTGTGATGTTCCCCTCCCTGTGTCCATGTGTTCTCATTGTTCAACTCCCACTTATGAGTGAGAACATGGGGTGTTTGGTTTTCTGTTCTTGTGTTAGTTTGCTGAGAATGATGGTTTCCAGCTTCATCCATGTCCCTGAAAAGTACTATTTAGCACGGCCTAAATAGCAACTAATTATAGTTGGATCGTTGTCACTGCCGAATAATATTCCATTGCATGACTACCATGGTTTATCCTTTCTACTGCTGATGGCCTTGTGTATAATTTGTACTTCAATAAAAGTTTAATTTAAAAAATACATGTAGACACATTGGATCCACTTTCATGGATGAGTCAAAGAGAATAACACTCAGGCTGAGGCAGAAGGATCACTTGAGCCCAGGAGTTCGAGACCAGCCTGGGCAATATAGGAAGACCCCATCTAGAAGAAGAAGAAGAATAAGAAGAAGAAAGAAGAAGGAAGAAGAAATACAAAACATATAATTTTTGCATTTTTAGTAGAGATGGGGTTTCACTATGTTGGCCAGGCTGGTCTCGAACTCCTGGCCTCAAGCAATCTGCCTGACTCGGCCTCCCAATGTGCTGGGATTACAGGTGTGAGCCACCACGCCCAGTCTTGGAGTTACTTTTTTTTTTTTTTTTTTTTGAGACAGAGTCTTGCTCTGTCACCTAGACTGGAGTGCAGTGGCGCGATCTTGGCTCACTGCAACCTCTGCCTCCCGGGTTCAAGCAACTCTCCTCCCTCAGCCTCCCAAGTAGCTGGGACTACAGGCGCCCGCCATCACCCCCCACTAATTTTTGTATTTTTAGTAGAGATGGGATTTCACGGTGTTGGCCAGGCTGGTCTTCAACTCCCAGCCTCACTCAAGTGATCCACCTGCCTTGGTCTCCCAAAATGTTGGGATTACAGGTGTGAGCCACCACGCCCAGTGGAGTTACCTTCTGAAGGAACCCAACTAAGGCAAAACTGGTCAACAGTCAGGAATTCCTTTTGTTAATTTTAATAAAATCCTATTTTATATATATATTAAAAAGGGGAGCCCCGTGGGGTTTCTTCTAAGGAGCATCTCACCAGTATCTAGATATTTTGTCTGCATGACACCAAACAGTCAGATGGCTGGAAATAAGCCCGACAATGGAGAGAATGCTTCTGTGTTCCTGAGCCTTTTTGGGATCTGGTCAACAGAGTTGATTTTCTGGATGCCCCAGTCAGGCTAGTTTAGGTCTTTTTGACCCGTACCCAGAGGGTGTATCTCTGAGTTCTGCCTCAGAAGCTTGATCACATCCCCGGGGGCTCCCACAAACCACATCCTGGCTGCAGCCAACTCCCTTCCACAGGCCTCCCTCACTGAGTTTCTCTGTGGTGGGCTCTCTGCATAGCCTCTTGGGATGAGGAGTCCTTCTCAGACCTTTACAGAACAGAGCCCCTGACACTCAGTTTCAAGGGCCTGCCTACACCCGTTTCTGAAGCTTTGCGTCGGTGGTCACTGCCCCTCTTAGCCATGTCCTCAGCTTTCTCCTCCTCCTGCTTTCTTCCCCAGACTGAAGTGGATCTGAACCTTGGAACAATCTATGCCTCTTAGTGCATTTTAGGGGATTTTAGGGCTGCCTGGGCCCCAGTTGGGGTTTAGTCCTTCTATATGTTCAGACTTGTGATAGGACCCAGCCTTTTCCTCTCAAGACCTTGTATTTGAAATTCCCCATTCTATGGTTCGTCTCATCTTTAGAACCCACACCAGGCAGAGATGTTTGGGAGGGTGGCCTCACTTGGCACACTGGCCTGGATGTCTCACAGTTTTGCATACCTCTGCCAGGCTGTGCTGCCCCCAGGCCAGACTCCTATTTCTCTGTTTGGGTATCTTGGGGGTCCTAATTAGACACTTGGTCCTTTGGATTTGGTATTTTAAGAGTACATGCTGTATCAACAGGGCTAGCTTTAATGTTAAACATCTATTAAAATATTAAGGGTGGATGGCTAGGTGACTGCTACTGTTACTGGAAAGAGGTCCCGACCCAGACCCCAAAAGAAGGTTCTTAGACCTCATACAAGAATTAGGAGCAAGTCCATAGAGTAAAGTGAAATCAAGTTTACTAAGAAAGTAAAGGCATAAAGAATGTTTGCTCCATAGGCAGAGCATTGGCATGGGCTGCTTGACTGATAATGCTTACAGTTATTTCTTGATTATATGCTAAACAAGGGGTGGATTATTCATGAGTTTTCTAGGATGGGGCAGGGAATTCCCGGAACTGAGGGTTCGTCCCCTTTTTAGACTGTATAGGGTAACTTCCTGATGTTGCCATGGCATTTGTAAACTGTCATGGCGCTGGTGGGAGTGTTTTTAGCATGCTAATGCATTATAATTGGTGTATAATGAGCAGTGAGGACGACCAGAGGTCATATTTGTCATCGTCTTGGTTTTTGGTGCGTTTTGGCTGGCCTCTTTACTGCATCCTGTTTTATCAGCAGGGTCTTTGTGACCTGTATCTTGCGCCGACCTCCTATCTCATCCTGTGACTAAGAATGCCTAACCTCCTGTGAATGCAGCCCAACAGGTCTCAGCCTTATTTGACCCAGCCTCTATTCAAGATGGAGTTGCTCTGGCTCAAATGCCTCTGACACTACCCTGTAACTTTCTTAGTCAACTTGGGCTGCCGGAACAAAATACCATAGATTGAGTGGCCTAAACAACAGAAATGTATTTCTCATAGTTCTGGAGGCTGGGAAGTTCAAGATCAAGATGCTGGCATGGTCAGGTTCTGGTAAGTTCCCTCTTCTGGGTTTATAGGCAGCTTGCCTTCTCACTGTGTCCTCAGTTGGCAGAGAGAGGCGGGGGAAGTGGGGAGGGAGAGGGAGAGAGAGAGAGACAGTTACCCTGGGGGTTAGGGCTTCAAAATATGAATTTGGCAGGAGGGACACACAAGTCCATAGCAATAACTGTGCACAACTCCACCCCCATCCCCCCACCCCCACCAGCATCTCATCTGTTGATCTGGCTGAAATCTGAAATTCCACAATTAGAGATTCATTTCCTTGGTTTAAAGTGTTGTAATGTAAATTGGCACAGAACCTGTTTGATGGGCCTCCATGCGAGGCCTTTTCCTGAGAGCCAGTGAAAAAGTATGAGGTCATTGGGCACCTACAAGTTGAGAATGGCCCCCACCTAGAAGACACAAAAAGTACTAAAGAGGAAGCTGATTTTCTTCAAGTGAGGTGGGCTTGTTAACTTTGCCAAGGCCTGTCCTAGTCCTCAGAGTTATGTTCATAACAGTTCCTGCAAAATAGCCCTTAAAATAAGAGGAATGAGTCCTTCGTCTTGCTTTCTTGCATCTATAAGTGGTGTGAAAGACATTACCTTTTAAAGAGAGAGTCCAGGCCGGGCGTGGTGGCTCACGCCTGTAATCCCAGCACTTTGGTCTTGAACTCCTGGGCTCAAGTGATCTGCCTGCCTTGGCCTCCCAAAGTGCTGGGATTATAGGCGTGAGCTACCACACCTGGCAATATTTTCACCGCAACACTTCATCTTCCTCCCCTACTAACATCTAAATGGTACCTGAAGTAAAGCGAGCCACTTCTTGTGGCTTGTTATTGCTGGGATCGGCTGCTTGTGGATAATTAGCTCAGGCAATCAGAGCACTGGGTCAGGAAATCAGGCACGTGGCTCTGACTCCTATATGGCCTTTGCTCTTGGGGACCTGTTGAGGGTGGGTCACTGCTGGCTCAGTATGTGCTGCATGTGGAATTCCATCCCCTTTGAACCTGTACCATTAAAGGGGTATCAGCTGGAGATCCTTAACTCTACCGCTGCATCAGTTTTCAAAAGTGCATAAAGGTAAGCACTATCCTGAAACTGGTGTTAGCTTTCTCATACATTTCTTCTTCTTCTTTTTTTTTTTTCTTTTTGAGATTGCGTCTCACTCTATGGCCCAGGCTGGAGTGCAGTAGCTCCATCCCAGCTCACTGCAGCCTCGACCTCCTAGGCTCAAATGATCCTCTCATCTCAGCCTCCCAAGTAGCTGAGACTACAGGTGCACATCTGTAGGGTCGGCTAATTTTTGTATTTTTTGTGGAGAACGGGTTTCACAGTGTTGCCCAGGCTGGTCTCGAACTCCTAGACTCAAGTGATTAGCCCACCTCGGCCTCCCAAAGTGCTGGGATTACAGGTGTGAGCCACTGTGCCTGGCTATCCTTCTCATACATTTCTTTATATTTTCCTACATAAGAATATGTCCTTAAGCAAGAGAGAATGCTACTTGCATGCTTTTAAGCTTTATAAGATTGGTATGTTTTTTACTTTCATATTTTGCAACTTTCATCTCATTCAATACTATTTTTGTGAGATTTATCCTCTTGGCTACATGTAGCTCTAGCTCATTTTTCTTCCTTTGCTTTATCCACAAACCACTCCCAGAGAACAACTGAACTCACAGTTGCCAGGGTGGGGGAAGAGCAGGAATTACACACACACACACACACACACACACACACACACACTGTCATGATTAGTTGATCTGAAACACACCTCAAGCTATTCTCCTAACTAAATCTGAATCCAGCCAATAATTCCTTTAGATTTTAACCAGCTAACTTTGGAAATTGTTTTATAAGGCTTTAGTTCTTCCGTATGTTCACAACCCACAAAATTGGTTTTGCAACTAATCCTTTTACCCTTTGCCCGTGAGGAATGGCAAAGCTGAGGAATTGTAAAGCTGAGTTTGTTTTCATTTGCCGTTGCTTTTCTTCCCCTGTTTTCAGATGTCGTTATCTGTTTCCTTTTTTGCTTGGCATAGATTTGCCTTCCTTTCCCAATAGTATGTCCAACTCCTTCAAAACCTCTCCATTCATTCAGCCATGCATTCTTTTCACATATATTTATAATGTCGATAGTATGTGCCAGGCACTGAGGACTCAACAGTAAACCAAGCAGACAAAACTTCTGCCTTCAGCAAAGAAGCTTATCTTCCAGTAAGGGAAGCAGACAGTATTTCAGTAAAATACACAGTCGGTTAGATGGTGTTAGGTGGTGTCTGTGGAGGAAAATGAATCTTGGGAAAGAGGCACAGGAAGCCTTGAGGGGTTGCAATTTTATATAGCATTTTTCTAGGCCAGGGGTTGGCAAATCATGGCCCAAGGCCCTCCATCTGTTTCTGTAAACGAAGGTTTATTGCAACAGAGTCACGCTCATTCACTTACATGTTTTCCGTGGCTGCTTTTGCATTGCAACAGCAGAGTTCAGTCATTGCAATAGAGACCATTTTGGCTGCAAAGCCTAAAGTAGTTCATATTTGGCCTTTTACGGAAAATATTTACTATTTGACCCTTTGCAGAGGAAATGCAGATTTTTACATATGATAACTTCTGAGGATTCTACCCATGTTGTGCTTTTCAGCTTCTAAAGCGTTGTCAGGAACACAATCTCATCTGAGTGTTGAAGTAGTGTTTGTTATGAGGTAGGTCTCAGTAGCTTTGTTTTACAGGTGACTCAACTGAGGCTTGAAGAGGTTATTATGGTTGTCCAGGGTTGCTGACCTTGTAAAGTGGTTGTGGTTTTTTTTTTTTCTTTTTTTTTTTTTTGGTGTTTTTTTGAGACAGGATCTCGCCCTTTTGTCTGGGCTGGAGTGTAGTGGCATGATCATGGCTCACTGCAGCCTCAACCTCCTGGGCTCAAGTGATCCTCCCACCTCAGCCTCCCAAGTAGCTGAAACCACAGGCATGCACAACCATGCCCAGCTAATTTTTGAATTTTTTGTAGAGATAGGGTTTCTCTATGCTGCCCAGGCTGGTCTCAAATCCCTGGGTTCAAGGGATCCTTCCAGCTTAGGCTGCCAAAATGCTGGGATTACAGGCGTCAGCCACTGTGCCTGGCCTAGTGCTGGTGTTCAACTCTAAAAGCTGGTGCATTTTCTACTTTCCAGTGACAAAGACAACCCAGGTTTTTAGTGTGACAAGCTTCTTAGCGCATGAAACACAGAAAGGCAATCATGTGTAGGTGTCACGAATGTGGGCTCAGAAGCTCAGCAGCCCAAGTTCAAATGCTTGCTCTGCGACTTACCTTTGTGACATCAGGCAAGTTATTTAACCTCTCTGTGCCCTGCCTCAGTTTCCTTGTCTATAAAGCAGTCATAGTTGTATGCCTTCTAGGTCAGGTCGTGCTGTATCCTAGTTTTCCCAAGGCAACTCTGATTTATGCCTGTTTTTTCCACATTAATCAATAGTGCCCCCATTTTACTCTCACATACCCCCGTTTGGACATTAAGTTATATGCATGCCCTAACTAGGGTCGTCGCAGAGATTAAGTGAGTTAATACAAATAAAGTAAGTTAATACAAATAAAGCAGTTCAATCCATGCCGTAGGAAGCATTTACTGTTCAATCCATACCATCGGAAGTTCAATCCATGCCATAGGAAGCATTGGCTGTTGTTTCTTGTCAATGCCAGGCCAGCCCATCACTTAATTTTTTTATTTTTATTTTTTTAGATGGAGTCTCACTGTATTGCCCAGGCTGGAGTGCAGTGGCGCGATCTTGGCTCACTGCAACTTCTACCTCCTGGGTTCAAGCGATTCTCCTGCCTCACCCTCCAGAGTAGCTGGGATTACGGGCGCCTGCTACCATGCCTGGATAATTTTTGTATTTTAGTAGAGACGGGGTTTCACCATGATAGCCAGGCTGGTCTCAAACTCCTGACCTCAAGTGATCCACCTGCCTTGGCCTCCCAAAGTGCTGGGATTACAGGCATGAGCTACCGTACCTGGCCTCAATTTTCTTCTGACCCATTACTTGGTCCCATTAAGTCTGAACTGATTCCTGTCTGGAGCAATTTTGCTTATCTGGTTTAATAGGTAATTGAGGATTCATCTTCTGTGCGGCAGTGCCTTCTGGCTCACTCCCTGACCTCCTTTAGCAGCTTTGCTCAGATGTCATCTTCTCATGATGATGTCACAGGACACCTCTCTAAAATTGCTACCTCCCCCACCCCAACACACTTCATATCTACTTCTCTGCTTTATGTATTTGCTTTATAGTTATTACTAACATACAGGTTTTACTGAGCTACTAGTGGTGTGGTTCTGTTTTGCTGTTACTTGGATTTTAAAAAAAATCCTACAAAATCTGCTATGCCTGTGAGAATATTTATTTTTCTGTTTTAAAAATATATATCTTTATCATTACATTTTTGGAAATTACAGAAAAACCCAATAAAAAACAAATTCAGCCCACCCATGGTCCCCCCTCTGATTGGTGTTTTGCTGTGTATCAAGAATAAAGCAATTTTTCCCCAGCTCTAGAGGGAGTGCATTTTCTAGTCTAACCATATAACTTTAGCCAAACAGCTTACAAGCAAATGACATTTACTATGTTCTCTAAGTATTATTTTGATTCCTTTAAGAGGAGCTTTTTCCTACACATTTTCATCTGAAGCTGGCCTGAGAGGAAATATAAACACACTGGTCTAGCCTAGTCCCATCTCTAGACATAAAGGAAAAAAAAACATAGAAGAGAAATTGAGTGAAAAGGCATGTCCCCCTACTTCCAGGTAGCTTTCCCGCACGGTGGCAAAGCATTGGCCTGGCACCTGCCAAAATGAACATCTTAATAGAAATTATCATGTGTGACGTTCCTTTGAACTGCTAACTTTCTTTCCAATATTGAGCCAGTTGCTTTTTGCATCATTGTCTCCTCTAAAAATATAATTCATCCTCTTATATGTTTGCTTTATAGCTCTCTTTAAAACTGTCAATGTTTCATAGATTCATCCATTTGCATTTTTATTTGTTTGAATGCCGCACTGGCACATACGACCCAAAAGGGCACGGTTGTATGTGTCTTGTTCACCGCTGCACTCCTAGCACCTCCCGTAGTGCCTAGCACATGATATTTACTTAATAAATATTTGTTGAATGGGAAGGTGCCTGAGCACAGCAGAGTACGCTCACCCTCGATGCAGTGAGGGTGTCCTGCCACCGGGGCCAGGGTGGGGAGGAGATGACCCATGTATAAGGTCCTGAGCTGTGAAAGAATGAACCTCCAAAATGTGGTCTTGGTCCCTCAAATAGCATTCACACTTTCTCTCCCAGGCCCCGGATTCCTGTAACCAAGGACAAGTCATTAATTCAGTCCTACGAGTTAGTTTAAACAACAGATGCCTTTGTTTTTTTTGAGACAGAGTCTCACCCTGTTGCTCAGGCTAGAGTGCAGTGGTGCTATCACGGCTCACTTCAACCTCCACCTCCCGGATTCAAGCGATTCTCCTGCCTTAGCCTCCCCAGTAGCTGGGATTACAGGCACCCACTACCACACCTGGCTAATTTTTGTATTTTTAGTAGAGACGGGGTTTTGCCATGTTGGCCAGGCTGGTCTTGAACTCCTGACCTCAAGTGATCCGCCTGCCTTGGCCTCCCAAAGTGCTGAGATTACAGGCATGAGCCACATGCCTGGCCAAAGAAGAGATGCCTTTTGAGAGAGGAAGCTCAATATGACCTTCACACAAAGAGGTCAGGTGTGATATTAGCTCTATTCCTGGGGACAGCTGTGATCAGGTGGGAGTGGAAAGAAGAGCATAAGAAGGGGAAGCAGAGAGGGGCTGGATGGGGTGGCATGGCCAAGGAGGAAAGCGTGCAGGAAGGGCAGCAGGCCCATGCCAGACCTCTTCTCTTCTAGAAAAGCACATGAAATCTCAGCCACGGCGATGTATGTGGAGCAATTTGCAGAGTGCCTGGTGCCCAGAAGCAGTTAATGATGGCACTAACACAGCTAATATTTTTGAGCATGTGCTCTAAGCCAAAGTCTGCTAAGCACTTTTCCTGTACTGACTGACTCATTACTCATAAGAATTTTAGGACACAATAAGATTATCCCCATTTGATGGGTAAAGAATCCCAGGTATGGAGGCAGTAGATATCAGCAACTACTTTATCCCACGACTGTGATAGCTAAAATTAAACACTGGCTGTTCTCATCATGACTCACTGAAAATACCTCACCACCTCCCCACGCCTCCCTTTTTTCTGTAATAGTGAAAAGGCTTTGACAATTTTGTCAATAATGTGGCATTAGTACTATAAGATAACCAAAAGCAGCTTGTAATATTTCTGGCAAGGGAATTTTAAAAGCAGATCTTTTGAGATATTGTACACTTGTTTTTACTTGCATGAACACATTATATTTTTATCCAGGCAGAATCATTTTTCTATCAAATGGTAGTTTTTCAACCTATTGCTAACTATAATACAGATTTTTTTTTTTTTTTGGATAGAGTTTCGCTCTGTCACCCAGGCTGGAGTGCAGGGTGCAATCTTGGCTCACTGCAGCCTCTGCCTCCTGGGTTCAAGCAATTCTCCCTGCCTCAGCCTCTTAAGTACCTGGGATTACAGGCACATGCTACCACGCCTGGCTGATTTTTTCTATTTTTGGTAGAGACAGGGTTTCACCATGTTGGCCAGGCTGGTCTCAAACTCCTGACCTCAGGTGATCCACCCGACTTGACCTCCCAAAGTGTTGGGATTACAGGCGTGAGCCACCTCACCTGGCCTGGCCCATTTCCTTTTAACCCTACCCTTTCCAATGAGAACCTGGGAGATGATTAAAATATTTCATTTCATATGTACCCTGCGCTTTGAAATTTTTTTTAATTTAAGTTTTTGAGACAGGGTCTCCCTCTGTTGCCCAGGCTGGAGTGCAATGGCACAATCTTGGCCCACTGCAGCCTCAGCCTCTTGGACTCAAGCAATCCTCCCATCTCAGCCTCCCAAGTAGCTGGGGCTACTGGCACATGCCACCACACCCTGCTAATTTCTGTGTTTTTTATTGAGATGGGGGAGGATCTCACTATGTTGCCCAGGCTGGACTCCAACTCCTAGACTCGAGTAGTCCTCCCACCTTGGCCTCCCAAAGTGCTGGGATAACAGGTGTGAGCCACTGCACCTCGCTCCCTGGCACTGTTTTTACTATAAAATTTTTCAGCTGTCCCTGAGACTAGATTATGTGATTATTTTATTTCGGATGAGAGAATTGATGTTTACTTTTTCCTCAGCATTCTATTTATCATTCTAATTAACAAGTTACCAGTTTCACTAAGAAAATGCTTCTGGCATTTGGTATGCTGATCAGCGAAGTGTGGACTATAGGTCAAGGTTGCAATGGCAGAAGGACGTGTGGGAGCTGCCTTGAGAGAGGGGCCTTCGTACTATAAAGTTTGCAGAGCACTCATCAAGTTCAAGCTTAAACTAACCGGCACACACAGACATCACACTGCCTTCCCCGCAGTGTATTACAGTGAGTTCCAGACCTCATAACAGGCAGATCCGGGGCACCTCATGGTTCATGGAGGCTTTGGGGTCCGGTGGCAAATGATTAGCTTTGGGAGTAACATGACTCATGTAGTCTCCCGTTTTCTCAAATTATCTGGTGAGTTAGTCTCTTACTGCAAGGGAAAAAATAATACTCCCACACACTTGGAACACCCCAGTTTTGGAAAAATCACTCAAAAAATGCTGCTCAGCCACCCATGCGGCATCCGTGCTGCTGGAGGGTCATTTGGGAAAAGGCAGCGTCCAGACGCCTGCGGGAGGCAGGATTTTTATGGGCTGTTTTTGTGTCCAGTTTCGTAGTCTTCAGAGGAGTCCATTCAGTCTGTCAATGGGAACCATTGAACCTGTCAAGTTGCTGTTTGCCGGGTCTCCTGGAAAAACACACTGCAACATCCCAGCCCTGGGCGGGTCAGAGAGGATAGTACTAAAAAAAGAAGGAGAAAGTGTACAGCCCCGCTCTGGTGGGAGGCCAGGGCTTGGGGCTGCAGCCAAGTTCCCTGGTGATAGAGGAGTTTCCACCATGCGAGGCTTCCCGTTCTGGCTCCCTCCACCCTACCGCACACCATCCAGCCTTCCAAAATAACTCCGCTTCCGGTGGAACTGGGCAGAGTCATTGGAATGCGTGGTAAGCAGAAGGAGCAGGTAGCATTGATGCTCGGAGGGAAAGTGTTTTGATGAGCGAAGAAAGAAAGTCGAACAGCCACTGCAAGACTTTCCTCTCTATAGGAGCACTGATGGGAATGGCACTGACTTCCAGTTTCTGAGGCGCAGCCCAGCAAACCCGTCAAGGTAGGCAGAGCCCTTCCTTGGGAGGCAAAGCCCTTCCTTGGGAGTCATCCCCTTCCCTCCTCCTCCGCCCTCTCCCAGCTAATAGCAGGTCTTCCCATCCCAATGTGCCTGTGTCGTCCATGCCTGACCCCACTGGGCTCTGCCTGGTCACTGAAGCCTGCCATATCCCTGTTCACCACCCAAACTGACCTGATCATTTAAAAAAAAAATAGATTTAGGAGGTACAATTGCAGCTTTGTTACATGGAGGAATTGTGTAGTGGTGAAGTCTAGGCTTTGAGTGTAACCATCACCCGGATAGTGTACATTATAGCCGTTAGGTAATTTCTCATCCCTCACCTCCCTCTCACCCTCCTTGCTTTCTATCCATACTGTATGTCCATCTATCCATACTCTATATCCATCTATCCATACTCTATATCCATCTATTTGCCATACGGTTTCTGATGTCCATCTAATGGCATACTCTATCATCCATCTATGCTGCATAGCTCTATGATTTCATTCTTTTTCATGGCTGGGTAGTATACCATGGAGTGTCTGTGTGTGTGTGTGTGTGTGTGTGTGTGTGTGTGTGTGTGTGTGACCTACATACCACATTTATGTCCACCATTGATAGACACTTAGGTTGATTCCATATGTTTGCTATTGTGAGTAGTCTGACTTGATAAATTAAGTCACACGTGCCCTTTAATGACCACAGTCATTGAAATTTGCATGTTTTATTGGGTGCAAGGCCTTACCAAAAAACCAACCAAACAAAACAAGCCTTCAGAGGCGATCTTTTAGATACTAGTCAAAAATTAAAAACAACTTTTGGGGTGGAGGAGGAGTCCTACTCTAGTGAAGTCTTAATAGACTCTAGGTCACCGTCATCTTCCGACTCTCTGGTATAGAACATGTTTCCCTGCCTGCCATCTCCCCAAACACACAAAAGATAAAATCAGTCACTCCCATCTTTGTGTCCTCAAAGCAGTGTTCTTATGACCATGAGCACATTTTCTCCCACTGTTCATCCACGCATAGAGGTGAACATGTGAGTTTCTTGCCTTCTCAGAACGTTCCCTTTTATCCTCTCCTTGTGCACACAGACTGGCCTCCATTTAGAAGAGGGGCTCAGTCAAGGGCCACAACTTCCAGCAGACTGTGGGATCTACCATTCAAGACTGCTGAGAGGAGTAAGCTGAGATCTGAGAACTGTGCCAAGGTGGAAGTTATGACCTTGATAAGAATAACACAAAAGCCCGATTGAAATCAGTTCAGGAGATGCTGGGAAGAGGAAGTGGAGGTGCTGAGTGTGGCCAAGCCCTGAGCAGGTCAGTTGAGGACTAGCTGCGAGGAAAAGCTTGGCCTTCTCTAAGGATTGTCATGTTTTCTCTTGTTCATGGATAAGATTTCAGAATAAAACATGATCCCCTTTTCTATTTGGGCACCAAAGAGCCATGTTTGTAGTTTGATAATATAAAGGTGAAGGCCTTGTGACCTCCTTACCTACTGCCCAACTTCCCAGTTTCCTTCCTTGGTCCTGATCTCCTTCTCTAATTTATATTCTCCTTGAACTTGATTTCTTTGCAGGGGGTGAGGAGGGGAATACAAAGTGCCATTTTGTCATCTGTGGTCTTGGTTGTTAACTGCCTCATAGCCTTCACGGAACAAGTGCAACTGAAGGCTCTAAGGCACAAGTCAATGTGAAGGTCCTCCTCCATCTCGCCAGACAACTCCTGGACTAGGTCCTGGTTCAGGATGGGCTTGTGCAGTTGCTCCTGACAGGGGCAAGGACCGAATTTTTTTTTTTTTTTTTTTTGAGATGGAGTCTCGCTCTGTGGCCCAGGCTGGAGTGCAGTGGCCAGATCTCAGCTCACTGCAAGCTCCGCCTCCTGGGTTTACGCCATTCTCCTGCCTCAGCCTCCTGAGTAGCTGGGACTACAGGCACCTGCTACCTTGCCTGGCTAGTTTTTTGTATTTTTTAATAGCAACGGGGTTTCACCGTGTTAGCCAGAATGGTCTCGATCTCCTGACCTCGTGATCCGCCCGTCTCAGCCTCCCAAAGTGCTGGGATTACAGGCTTGAGCCACCGCGCCCGGCCAGGACCGAATTTTAAGATGCTGGGTGAGGAGGGTGAGGCTGGGGAGTAAGAGCAGGTAAAAAGGGACTGTGCACACCCCACTCAGAGCTGCAGGACTGCTTTCCCTCTCTTGATGGGCCAGGCTATGGCCATCCCCTGCAGCTTGGGAAGTTACTGTCCTTGCACCTGCCCCTTTGGGTTTCCTCTCCCCCTCCTGCCTTTGACCCTTCTCATCCTCTCCAGACACCTGGCTCCAAGCTCATCGTTCTAAAGCTGCTCTGTCTGGTTAATTTCACCCCCTCCCCCAGTTTTATTCTCTGCCCCCATCAAATTAGGCATTGACCATCTACTCTGCTAATTTGTTGTCATTGATACCTGACTTATTTTCAAGTTGTTGCAGGGGAACTGATGTGAGGGAAAAAGCTGGAAGGTGTTGTTAACCCTGTAGAAATTGCATGTGACTATGAAAGCCAAAAGCGTTTCGAGAAAGCATCCCATACACTTGTAACCTAGCAGCAGTGGGATGCTGGGATGCTGCAGGAGCTGGGATCGAAGGCTGTGGATTGGGCTGGCAGAGGGCCAGTGGCTGTGGTGAGAAGGCACACCAGACCCCAGGGGTGGACAAGTTGTCAGGTGACCTGGATTCCAGTTCACACGCAGCTGCTTCACTGCCTTTGATCCTCACTTGTCTTAGCTGAACTCTAGGCAGTGCCTGCGACTTTTTCACTCTTTATATCCAACCCAGACCCAAGCCATGTCAATTCTTCCTCCTGAATGCTGCTCAGTATGTCCATCGTTCATCACCACCACCACCATCTTCATCTAGCCTTGTTTCTCACCTCGAATACTATAATTACTTCCTCCTTGGTAGAGAGCAGGGCAAACTAGTGCCCAAAGGCCAAATCCCACAAGCTGCCTGTGTTTGTAAATAAAGCTTTATTAGCACACAGCCACACTCATTCATTTACAGATTGCCTGTGGCTATTTTTGTGCTGCAATGGCAGAGTTGAGTAATTGCAACAGAAATCCTACAGCATACAAAGCTGGAAATGTTTACTGTCTTACCCTTGCAGAAAAGGTCTGCAGGCCCCTGGTGTATAGGAAAAACTTATTTGTATAATTATTCTGACTCTTCTTTTCTGAACTCTAATTCCCATTATATTTTAATAGATTTTCGTGTGTGTGTGTGTGTGTGTGTGTGTGTGTGTGTGTGTGACGTAAACAAATCTGTCGTCTCCATTTCTTGATTCTAATTCTTACTTTGGATTTTTGTTTTACTGAATTGCTCAGACATTCAGAACAATGTTTGAGAATGGAGAGCTGAAATTCCAAACTGGACCCCCACTTCCACTGAGACCCCCTCCTATTCATTTTCCATGCAAAAATTGCTAGAACAATCTTGTCAAAATGTGAATCTGAACACACTGCCCACTGTTTAAAATCCTTCAGTGACTTTCCATGGCTCTCAAAACAAAGGTACAAATCCTTACCTTGGCCACCAAGCCCCCTTGGGAGCTGGGCCTTTTCTGTCTCTCCAGCCTCATCTTTCACTGTCCTCTTCTTGCCTCAGCATGTCCTGTCCACTCCTACCTTTCTTCAGTTCCTTACGTGAATGACATTACCTCTTGCCACAGTGCCTTTGTACATACTACTTCCTCTACTTGATACGGTCTTTCCCTGCCTCTTTGGTGGGCAAGTTCCTCTCACTTACCCTTCCAGTTTCAGCATCACTTCCACAGGGAAGCCTTCCCCATTCCCTTAGGTCAGATTGCACTGTCTTCACCCAGAGCTCCTGATGTGTTGCTTTGTGGCACTTGCCGTAATCGCAATATCGCACTTCTTGGTGTGAATTTTTGTATCACATCTTTGTTTCCTCATTAGAAAATGAACACTTACCCAACCTCAACATCTAATTTGACCTTTCTAACCATTAACATTATAACCACAAACAAATAGATAGGTTCTGGGACACTAAGGAAAAGTCAACTTTTAAAAAGTCCAAAAAACAAATCATTCAGGAGAAAAAAATAAGTTAGAGTGAGAATAAAGAATAAATTAGAAATGTGGAAGAAGAAAGACAAGCATTTCAAGAAATGACCTTCCGGCTTCTGAGTTGTACTGAGTGGCTTGATGTCATTAGCAAGATGAACGTATTGATTTTCTCTTATTTGTATAGTAAACAAATGGAAATCTAAGCATTTTACCACTCACAGTACATTGTTTCCTGTAGTTATAAATATATTGCCTTCTTTCTTAGCCTGGGCAGCCACGTGAGGGAGGGGGGTCTTAAACCATGCCCTTAACCCTTGGGTGTCTGGCTCGAAGGCCCATTTTCTTCTCCTCTCTGATGGCTAGGAGCAACAGGTAGAAGGGAGGGCTAGAACACACTCAACAGGTCACAGTAACAAATATTTCTTTCAGGGAGATTATCATGAGCAAATGCCCAGAAACTAGCTGCAAACTCTGCCCAGTGTCTGCGGAAACATCTTGGTTCATGTCTTTATGAGTAGGGCCCATGGACCACGCGAGGTCTGCAGAATCTGCTTATGTGGGCTCCAGAGGAAGTGTATAGAGGGAGCGTAAAATGAGCCGGGCTTTGAATTAGAATTAGAATTTGAATTTGAATCAGCCCAGGCCAGCATCTTATACATAATGGGCCCTTCCCTTAAATGGGTATTTGTAGTACTTACTGAAGGAAAAGGAGAAAGGAAGATGACTGGGGAGAAATAATGAAAGGAAGAAAGGGTAGATAAAGAGGAAGGGAAAGAATGAGGAGGAAGGGAAATAAGAAAGAAGGTGTATAACTTAGTTTTTTCCACGTAACAAAGCAGCCCAAAACTTAGCCGCTTAAAGCAACAACCATTCTAATTAGTTCACAATTTTTGAGTCCACAATCTTGGCAGGGCTCAGCAAGATGGTTCTTCTGCTGGTCTCAGTTGGGCTCACTCATGCATCTGCTGTCAGCTGCCAGTCTACCAGATGACCCTTTGCCTGGGGGTTGGCCAGCTCTTGTTTGGAGCAATGCCTGACCAGGCATGTGTCTTTCATCATCTGGCCAGCTAGCTCAGGCTGGTTTCCACTCTTACATGGTGGCTTGAGCCTTAAAGAGCAGCAAGAGAGAGCAAATTCCATGCTCAAGCACTTTTCATGCTTCTGGTTGTATCACATTTGCTACATTCAAGGGGTGGAGCATTCAAGGGGTGGAGCAACAGACTCCACCTTTTGATAGGAGGAGCTGCAAAATCACATTGCATGGATTTTGCAATGTGATTATGGATAGGCAAAATGGATAGGCAAACTAGAATAGGAAGAGTTTGGTTTTTATTTTATTTTTATTTAACTTTTATTTTAAGTTCAAGTATACATGTGCAGGTTTGTTATATGGGTAAACTTGTGTCATGGGGATTTGTTGTGCATATTATTTCATCACCCAGGTATTAAACCTAGTACCCACTAGTTGTTTTTCCTGATCCTCTCCCTCCTCCCACCCTCCACCCTAGGAAGAGTTTATGAGCAGCTTTGCAATCAGCCACAAAAGGGAGGGGCTAGAAACTTCTCTTACTGGCAAAGTTGGCAGAGATACAGCAATTTTGAGGTGGAGTTTGAGGCCCTCAAATTGAATTTTTAAAATGTTATTAATAAATCACTAAATTCCTATCTTCCACAGTTTTTCTGTCAAATAGGGCTAGATAATAAGGTAACTTCTTAATCATTTCCAGTGAGAATAATAACAACTTTGTGGGCAAGGGTTTCCTCATCTTTTATTTCCTAGAGTTAAGATTTAGTACATCTCATGTGGCAGATATATATGGAAATAGAAAAAATTTAATGCACCAGCCTTAATTTATAGCCCAAGTGTCCAATATACAACAAAGGCTTACTAAACAAAGGAAACATTTATGTGTGTTGTTTTCTTACTACTTGGTGAGACCCATCCTACATGAACAATTGTTCTTTCCTTATCTGTGTGGCTTTTGGTCGTATTTTCTCTCATCATTGAAAATATAGTATCAGGCCAGGTGTGGTGGCTCACACCTGTAATTCCAGGACTTTGGGAGGCAGAGGCAGAAGGATTGCTTGAGCCCAGGAGTTGGAGACCAGCCTGGGCAACATAGTGAAACCCATCAAGTAGCTGGGTGTAGTGGCATGTGTCTGTGGTCCCAGCTACTCAGGAGGCTGAGGCGATGGCATTACTTGAGCCTGGGATATTGAGACTGCAGTAATTGTGCCACTGCACTTAAGCCTGAGCAACAGAGGAGACCCAGTCTCAAGGAAAAAACAAACAAACAAAAAACAAAAAAGAAAAGAAAATATCAAAACATAGTTTAAATAGAGGGAAATGGTCAGTGTTTTTTGCTACCCAGTAGAAAGAGAAGTTCAGAGTTAATTAGAAAATATCAGTCATCTCAATTGAGATTGATTTAAGTTGTGATGATCTAAATTCAATTTTCCTGTGAAATGTTTTCATATTAATGGAAGACAGCTCACTCTGGTGAACTTTGTATGAATATAGCTTAATGTCAGACTTGCATTTAAAAAATCAAGTATATAAGTGTTCTTTTTGTGAAATAGTAAACTAAAGTTTTTGTAAAAGATTGGTAAATTCTTGCCTATGCATTTATGAAAGTGAGAATTGTTTATACCCTAAGGAAGGTTATGTCCCATTTTGGAATGCCTTAGTTCTGTCATCTTGGGTAGAGAGTTGGTGGTTGCCTCACCCAGACCATTGGGACTGGAGGTCTGAGAGTCATTTGAAGGTGAGGCTCTCACCATGTGGTCTTTGATATTCTCTTCTCCAGCTCTGGGCAGAGGTGACCAGCAACATTCTAGCCACCGGAATATACGTGGCAAGCCTCAAGCTAGGTAAGGGAAGGGAAGGAAAAGGGGGACACTGTAGGGTGAAGGAGAGTAGAAGAGAAAAGAGGGAGAGAAGACTGGAGGGAAGGGAAGAGAGAAAAGAAAGCTTCTCATGCTGCAGGAAAATAAAGCGTGGTGGCAATGGCTGCAAGAGGCCCATCGATGACTTCTCCTGGCTGCTTCTTTCCACCTCAGCATGCAGCCCCTCCAGACTGATGACCAGGGGTAATCTTTTGAGATGTTTCACAAAGCAATTCCGAAAGCTCTGTTAGTCACTTCTACAGTTTAACAAGGATGGACACAGGACACTGTCCTTCCACTTTAAACTCTTTGGCTGTGCCTTGGTTTCAGCCATTTCCTCTCTTTGGAATACTCTCGCCCATGTCTTCATATAAAGGGAGTTGTGCCCTTTAGGCTGCAGCCTGATGATTACTTCCTAGATGAGATTTTCCTGGATCTATTTCCCCACACTGGGTTAGGTGTCCTTCCTCGGTGCTCCCATAACTGCCCACAGCTGATGCCAAAGCCTGGCATTCTGGATTCAGGCTTGCCGGTCCCCTTGGCTATGAGCCTTTGTGCAGGGCACAACCTGCACAACCGTACAGAGTGGTCTTGTTTTTTGGCACACAGTAGGCACCCAGTTAAATGTTTGTTGAATGAATGATCTTTAGTTTTCCAGAGCCATCTCACAATTTAACTCCTCTTGAGTGGTGGCATCCAGAACTGAACAAACCAGTCTGTGCAGGTCAGGGTCCTATGAGGCAGGGTCTGATCAGTACCAGGGCCACCACAAGGTTTTAGAACCACTCTTGTTTGTTCCTCGATGGCAATACCTACCACTCTAAAACCAAGAATGTGCATATCCCCAACCTTCTCCTGTATATAACTTTGCCTTCCCCATCATCTCCATTTGTGCAATTTGTTTTTCCTACTAGTGTGAAGAAAGTCCTCTTTCCTTCTTTCTGGCCCCATCCCAATGTATCAAGGCCTCTTTGTCCTCCGGTCATTTATTCCATGGTGTCGGTGTCAGTGTCATCGCCAGGAACTTTGAGCCAGTCTGTGCCTGTCGGTCTGGGTCACCAATGAATCATTAGGTTCCTAATGAAGTGCTGAACCCTCCAGGATGCTGCATGTCACAGTTCTGTTTTGGTTGGTTTTGGTTTTTTTTGGTTGGTCTTTCCTTGGAGGGCAGTGGGACAACTGCCTAGGGCTGCTGTTACCTGTGCTCTTTCCCCAGTGGGTTGCAGATTATCCCTAGGATGTGTGGGTGCCGTGGCCAGGCGCCCAGGATGGGAGTTTTGACTCTTGGACACAACCTCCCTGAGAGCGGCCCTAAACTGGAGCAGGGCTCTTAAGTACACCCGGAGGTCGTTTCCTTCCCACCCAAACCACTTGTAAAGTCTGCCTGCCTTTTTTTAAATTTATTTTTTGGGTCACGCTGGTATTACCCTGGGTTTTAGCCAGTTTGATAAATAGAGGAAGTTGGGTGCCTTCCCAGCCTCCCTGATGTCATGGTTTGGGGCAATCTGCAACTGTGGGAGGTTTCATGAATCCTAGCAAGTGGTGAGTTTGCTGTTCTTCTCTGCGAAATTTCTCCGTTCCGTGCCATGTCTTACATAAGTTGATATGGTTCCTTTTGTGACTTGCCCTTTCCCTTCAGTGATGTAAGAACCCCAAACATTGGCAGTCACTATGTTTTGTCACTGAAGTGCTAGTGCTCATCAGATCCTCATTCCTTTTATGCTTCTCTAGGAGATAAAGGCTGGTGGGTGTGTGGTGGCCACAGGAGCAAGCAGGGGTCTGTGGACTGAAGGATGGGCCATTCTTTAATGAATTTGAGGCCTCGGTATTCGTCAGGCATTTTTGCATCGTTGCTCTTGCCATTCTTTTCCACAGCTTGCTGAAGTGAGTTGCTGCTCCCTGGCTGGGAAGCTGGTTTCTTGGCCCTGAAACCAGAAGTCATTGTGTTCCCAGTTGGGCCTTTCTAACTGAGGTTGAGCAGGCGGAGGGGAGATGAGCTGAGCAAGTGATGGCTTTCCCTCCCGTTCCCTACCCCCTGAACTTGATGGAGGAGCTCTGTTCGGCCCTCCTTCTGTTCTGCTTTTCTTCACTAGAAGAAATCTACTTAATTGTGTAAGTACTATGTGAAGACATGCTTGTGTTCTATGGAGTAGCAATTTGCCTTCATCCTTTCCCTCCTCACACTCCCAGGTTATTGGTGGGTTTCCTTCCAGGCTATTTTGTATGCATCCACCCTTGTCACTGTATTAATAAGGATAGGCCACGTGCAGTGGCTCACGTCTATAATCTCAGCACTTTGGGAGGTCAAGGCGGGAGGATTGCTTGAGTCCAGGAGTTTGAGACCAGCCTGGGCAACATGGTGAGACTCCATCTCTACAAAATAACTAGCAAATTAGCCGAGCATGGTTGCACATGACTGTAGTCTTAGCTACCCGGGAGACTGAGGTGGGAGGATCACTTGAACCCAAGAGTGGGAGGCTGCAGTGAGCTGTGATTGAGCCACTGCACTTCAGCCTGGGCGACAGGGCAAGACCTCATTTCCAATAAAAAAAAAATAAGCATACACATATAACTTTGATTGTGTCTTAACAAGTCCTCATATATATTATTCAGAAAATTATTTTTTTCTCTTGCCTTATATGCATTGACAGTCTCTATATGTTAATACATCTAAATAAACTTCACTTTTAAATGTTGCATAATATTCCAAAACACAGATGTACCTTTGTTTAACTCTTCATCTACTAATGGAAACTTAGGCTCCCCCCACCACACACACAGCTGCAATGACAGTATTTGTATATGTATTTTTGTATCTATGTGTCAGTATTTCTGTGGGGACAGTCTCTGGAATTTGAGTTTTTGTATCAAAAAGCATGCACATTTAAAATTTTAAAACATAGCTAAATTACTCTCTCAAAGTTTATGTTTCCACCAATGGTGTATGCAGGTGTTTATTTTCTCACATGCTCTCCAGCTTTGGATATTACTAGGCTTTTCAATTTTTTCATCCACTGGGAAAAACAAATGTCATGTTGCTTGCCCTACTTTTCTACCTGTAAGTATTCCAAGGGAGCAAACAGAACCTCCTGTTGTTCATTAATAAACTGGATTCCCAAGAACCATTAAGTGTGCTTTATTATGGTCGTCAATAAGGTTTTGGAAGAGGTAGTGTGCTTGGGTTGGGAAATTTCATCAAAACATTATCAGAAATCCCTATGTAGAAAATTCTCATTTTTACAAATGTTAAATGAACTTCTTTCGATACTCAAGTCACAATCAATTTCTTTCTTTCTTTGATTATTGAAATGTTTTTCAGTTGTTAATCCTACATTTAGTCCACATTCAGCATTGGGACATGTGTTTGCAATTGTTCATCATAGGACAGGACAACATGGTTGGCCTTCATTTTTGTCTTTTATTTTAAGTTCTGGGGTACGTGTGCAGGATGTGCAGGTTTGTTACACAGGTGAATGTGTGCCATGGTGATTTGCTGTACCTATCAACCCGTCACCTAGGTATTAAGCCCAGCATGCATTAGCTATTCTTCCTGATTCTCTACCCACCCGCTCCCCGACAGGCCCCAGTGTGTGTTGTTCCCCTCCATGTGTCTGTGTGTTCACATTGCTCAGCTTCCAATTATAAGTGAGAATATGTGGTGTTTGGTTTTCTGTTCCTGCATTAGTTTGCTGAGGATGATGGCTTCCAGCTCCATCCATGTCCCTGCAAAGGACATGATCTCATTCCTTTTTATGGCTGCATAGTATTCCATGGTGTATATGCACCACATTTTCTTTATCCAGTCTATCATTGATGGGCATTTAGGTTGATTCCATGTCTTTGCTATTGTGAATAGTGCTGCAATAAACATATGTGTGCATGTATCTTTATAACAGAATGATTTATATTCCTTTGGGTATATAGCCAGTAATGGGATTGCTGGGCACTGAACTGCTATTATAACAGTCTGTTGAGAGACGCCAGCAGTAGGTCAATTGGTTCCAAAATGACCTTAGAGATCGTTTCTTATCACAGATCTTCATTTGAAAGTCATTATGTCCTATTTCACATGAGAAGACACCATTACATGAAGCGACTGTTATCTTCAAGCTAATAGCTGGACCAATGTTTTGGTTCAGAAGTAAGGCATGTTGGAATATTCTAAAAGATACAAGTCAGGTTGTCAGCAGTGCTCTCTGTCTTGGATAGATACCCCATTCTTTCCCCAGCATGCATCTGCGTTTTCCCTCATGTCATTGCAAATATCCCCATGTTCCCCTTTCAACTCTGAGCCAAACTTAGTAATTAACCAGGAGTTAGCCCTTTAGTGGAGAAAGAATTCTGCCTCTGGCACAAGAGACCTAAATGCCCCAATCCTTGATATCAAAGAGTTTAGGTTCTAGGGAAGTGAAGTCACAAACACACAAAGAAATATCTAGCCAAGCAGGGTCTCTAGAAGGGACCACCCCACCCCAGGTCTGGTCCAATCACTTCGTTGTCCAGTGCCCTGTGATACTGTTAATGAAGACTTCAACTGAACAGTCATTCATGCCACAAAAACATTAACAAGGCTGGGCGTGGTGGCTCACACCTGTAATCCCAGCACTTTGGGAGGCTGAGGTGGGCGAATCACCTGAGGTCAGAAGTTCAAGACCAGCCTGGCCAACATGGTGAAACCTTGTCTCTACTAAAAATGAAAAAAAAAAAAAAAATTAGCCAGGTGTGGTAGCATGTGCCTGTAATGCCAGCTACTCAGGAGGCTGAGGCAGGAGAATCGCTTGAACCTGGGAGGTGGAGGTTGCAGTGAGCCGAGATGATGCCACTGCACTCCAGCCTGGGTAACAGAGCGAGACTCCGTCTCAAAACAAAACAAAACAAAACAAAAAACATTAACAAGATCAGTCCCCAAACTGGCTTTGGGCTTGCGCTTCCAGTTTTTATATAAGTTCCTCAAAAGCAGGGTTTACATCCATTTTTTCTGTAACTTCACTGCTAAGTTCAAGCTGTGACGTGCAGTAGGGAACCCAGGGGACCTCGGCTGATGAGCTCACTGCAGTATTGAAGTATTATGCAGTCAAGAAAGTCTACTTTCCATTGGCCTAATTTTGCTTTTTATTATTATTATTTTTCATTTTCAGGTGTGCACAGAGGTTCTCCACCTTTTTTTCTGAACTCGCAGTCAGGTGAGTGATGCTATTTCTACGAGATAATGTTGTAGAAATGAGGAACATGTTGGCTTGGGTTTTGTTTTTTTCTTTCCTATTTTCCCTCCTTCATTGCAAATTCCCATCCCTATATCAACTTTATTCTTTTTTGTTTGTTTTGTTTTGTTTTAAGCTCCTCACTCCCACTTGGAGCTCTCTTTCCTTCAGATACTTTCTTTTCCTTGGGGATTCTATTGTTGACCTGTTTCTTCTTGGTAACCCAATTGCTTTTGAATGGGCGTTCAGAAACGGGTACCGATTTTGAAGTTACATGGTGCGATCAAAGCTGGGGAAAGATAATGATCATTTACGTGGAATTATTTGGGATTCTGTTTCACTGTTTTCCCCTTTCCTGCTCCCTGGACGTGTGTCCCTTGGCTCTAACAGCTTTTGTCATATTTTGAAATGGACTAAGGAAGTGTTTGTTCTCTCTCTGACCTAAGTGCTGTGCAAATGCAACTGTCAAAGGATCCTTCCAACCAGATTTCTGCCCATGACCCTCTTCTAGATAGAAATTCTGAAGCCACTACTTTCACGCTTCCTATTTCTTTCTTTTTTCTTTCTTTCTTTCTTTCTTTCTTTCTTTCTTTTTGAGACAGGGTCTCCCTCTGTCACCCAGGTTGGAGCGCAGTGGTGCAGTCACAGCTCACTGTAGTCTTGACCTCCCAGGCTCAAGTGATCCTCCCACCTCAGCTTCCTGAGTAGCTGGGACCACAGGTGCGTGCAACCATGCCTGCCTAATTTTTTATTTTTTGTAGAGACGGGATCTCCCTATGCTGCCAGACAGGTCTCAAACTCCTGGCCTCAATCCATCCTCCTGCTTCAGCCTCCCAAAGTGCTGGGATTACAGGCCTGAGCCACTGTACCCAGGCTATTTCTTTTGAGACTCATAAATAGTGGTTATTTCTGGGAATTCATTGACATAAATTATCAAAATTTTGTAAACAATGTAAATATCATAATGAATACAAATTAGAATGATCCTATTATAACTTACATGATAAATAACACATCGTTATTATAATAGATACTAGTAAGTTATTGCTATAAATAAGGTTACAACACCTGAGCGGGGTCACACAGCCAGTAAATGGCCCAGCTGGGACCTGAAACAGGAATGGGCATGGTGTGATGACAAAACTAAGGAAGGGCACAGAATCCTGGCGGGGGGTGGGCCCTGGTGGGTAAGGGGGGGGTTGGTTTCCTGAGTCCCTCGCTTCTTCTCCAGCATGGTTTCCTAGATGACCATTAACCATATGCTTTTGCCCTATCCCTGCCCCAGCCCTGCAGTGCAGATCAATGCCCCAGGAGGCTTTTAAGAAGAGTCTCTTATTTCTCTCCTCTACATATTGATAGAATTATTTTGCAGTAGTAGATTCTGGACCAAATCAATGAAAAAATATTTGTCGAGTGCCTGCTGTGGGTATGGGGGTGAGGTGGAGACCAAACCTATATATGAGAGGCTATTGTGTTCTGCTTCCTTGTTTTTGTTTTTAGGCCAAGTCGAGTCTGATGGACCATTGAACAGAAAGTATCTTTTGTTTGTTGTTTTAAAAAAAATCACTATTTATTTGGCCATGCCAATGACCAATGAATCTGAGTAGTGGCTATCAAGCTCTCGGGGGCGGGAAAGGTATCTGCCTTGGTTTTTGCAGTATCTTGAGTCCCTGGCATAGAATCTTGCTTGCAACAGAACTTCAATAAATATTCGTCAACTAGTTGAATGAATGTCAATTATTTTGGAAATAATTCCAAAATCTGTTTACATTTAGGACTGGAGTGTATTATAAACTTATCTTCTTTGGCTGGGAGTGGTGGCATGTGCCTGTAGTCCCAGCTACTTGGGAGCTTGAGGCAGGAAGATCTCTTGAGCCTGGCAGGTGGAGGTTGCAGTGAGCCGAGATTGCACCACTGCACTCCAGCCTGGGTGACAGAGCAAAACCCTGTTACAAAAAAAGCAAGCAAACAACAACCAAACAACAACAACAACAACAACAAAACAAAAGCTTGTCTTCTAATTATGCTTGTAATCGTAGCTAACACTTCTTGACTAAACTAAGACTTTCATTATATTACCTCATTTAATCCCCACAGAACCCTGTGAACTAGGTCTTAGCATTGCTTCCATGTCTTCAGATGAAGAATTTTAAACTCCAGGGAGGTTAAGGAACAGCCCAAGTTTACACTATAAGTGGTGGAGCTTAGATGTGAAGGCTCGACCATGCGTGTTCCCGAATCCTATGCTGTTCTGCTCATTTGTGTGTGTTAAACATACTGCAAGCATTGGGGGAAGACCCTGAAGAGTGAGGGGAGAGAGATGAAGTAGGCTTTCACCTTGCCTTGGATAATTCACACATGGCTAATCAAGAGTATGGTAGATCGGAGGTATGAGAGAGTGGAGAATTTTGGAGATGAGCAAGGGAGCCAAAAAACAGAACACCCCTCAGCCGGGCGCGGTGGCTCACGTCTATAATCCCAGCACTTTGGGAGGCCGAGGTGGGTGGATCACCTGAGGTCAGGAGTTCAAGACCAGCCTGGCCAACAGGGTAAAACCCTGTCTCTTCTAAAACTACAAAAATTAGCCAGGCGTGGTGGCAGGCACCTGTAATCCCAGCTATTCAGGAGGCTGAAGCAGAAGAATCACTTGAACCCGGGAGGTGGAGGTTGCGGTGAGCCGAGATCACACCGTTGTATTCCAGCCTGGGTGACAAGAGCGAAACTCCATCTCAAAAAAAAAACCAAACCAAACCAAAAAACAGAATACCCCTCACCAGGTTTGGTGAGTGTATGTTTACATTAAGTGCACATGTTAGTTCTAATCTTGCACGTCTGATATTGATTCACTTGTTTTATTGCATAAAGCTTCCTTTTTCTGCATCAGAAAGCACTTACTGCTTATTAAGAAAATCATTTTGGCACTGTAAAGACCAAATAAATCATTTCCTTCCATTTGATTCCAGAGATGTGAACGTTTCACACTGCAGTGAGGCCGTATGGCTCAGCATTGACTTGACTTTGTGCTCTGACAAACAACATACAAGGCTGCTGTTTTAGAGTTCCTATTCAGCACTTACCAGTTAACCTAGTTTCTGTCATCTTTAGGACATGGTTGTTTTTGGCATATGGGATGTTGTTTCTCTTACTACAGTAATACTGGTTTTAGTTCTTGGTGACCTTATCTTCAAAAAATTTTGTTGCTGAAGTTCAGAACAGTTCCTTTTGTCCAATATTTATTCAAACTACCTCAATTTACAAGATTTGAAATTGCTGCTAGACATTTCTGTGAGCATCTTGGAGAAATCTGAAAACAGTCTCATTTGATTTATATAATGGGTAAAAATCTAAGGACTTTCCTTGTCTGGTTTTGGCATTGGGGTTATGATAGCCTTGTAAAAGTGAATTCAGATGTGCTCTTTTTCTTTAGTTTCTGTGCGATTGGAACTCTTATTCCTTAAATATTTGATAGAATCATCAGTGAAGCCGTCTGGGCCTGGAGTTTTCTTTGTGGGACGTTTTGAGATTTTTAATGGTTATACCTACTATTCATGTTTATCATTTCTACTTGATTCCTTCTTGGTAATTGGTATTTGTTTCTAGAAATTTGTCCCTTTCTATCTAGAGTTTCAAAATTATTGAAGAAAGTTGTCCCTAAGAGCCTTTTATATTTATTATGTTTATAGCATTTACAGGTGTGTTGCTTTTTCCATACCTCCTATTAGCTACTTCCTCACTCCCTGCCTCTCTCTTTTTCTCCCCTTTCTCCCTCCCCTCCCTCTGTCTCTTGATTTTGCCAGAATTGTCTTTTCAAAGAGCAACGTTGGCTTTGTTAATCTTTATGTCTTTTTTCTGTCTTTATTATATGCTTCTTTTTTTTTTCATTACCTTCCTTCTTCTTCTTTGGGTTTGTTTTGCTGTACTTTTTCACACTTCTTAAGAATCTTAATTCATTAATTTTAAGCCTTTCTCTTTTTCTAATTTGTATGTTTAAAATATAATTTTCACTCTATCATTAGCTGTATCCTATGTGTTTTTTATATAGCGTTTTTATTATTGATCAAGTCAAATATTTTCTTTATTCTTCTTTTTTCTTTTTGAGACAAGGTCTTGCTCTGTTGCCCAGGCTGCAGTGCATTGGCGTGATCATGGTTCACTACAGCCTCTACCTCCTTGTCTCAGGCTATCCTCTTGCCTCAGACTCCCATGCAGCTGGGACCACAGGCGCATACCACCATGCCCGGCTAATTTTTTGATTTATTTGTAGAGATGGGGGGGGTCCCACTTTGTTGCCCAGGCTGGGCTCGAACTCCTGGGCTCAGGTGATCCTTCTGCCTCAGCCTCCCAAAGTGCTAGGATTACAGGTGTGAGCCACCACGCCTGGCGAATATTTTCTAATAAACATTGTGACTTATTGACCCATGGGTTATTTGTTAAATAATAAATCTAACTTTTTGTTATTACAACTTAATTGTGTTGTGGTCAAAGAACATGCTGCTTTCCTGTTTTCCAATTCTTTACAAAGCTTTTGAGACTTTTCTGATGGTCTGGATAGTTTCACAGACATTCCATGTGCACTTGAAAAGATTATGTACGCTGCAGTTGTTGAATGGGGGCTTCTAAATATGGTCCTCGTGTTGTTGGTTAAATGTGTCATTCAAATACTCTATATCCTTAATGACTTTCTTATTTAATTTTTACCAATTGCTGATAGAGATCTCTCATTATGATTGTGAATTTGTTCTATTTCTCCTTATATTCCGTCAATGCTGTTTGGTGTATTTTGAGGCTACAGTAGTTGCATTCACATGTACATTTCTTCAGTCTTCAATTCAGAATTGAATCTTTTATGAATGAACGGTTTTATTTCTAGGTAAAGCATTTTGCTTTAAAGTATAATCTGTCTGATATTAGTATAAACACATTAGTTTTCTTTTGATTAGCTTGGGCATAGCATATCTTTTCCATCTCTTTACTTTCAAACTTTCTGAATCATTAGGTTCTATTTGTGTCCTTGTGAATAGCATATAATTGGAGTTTGTATTTTTTTCAGTCTGATAATCCTTTGTCTTTTAATGGAATCATTGAGTCCATTTATATTACATGAATCATTTTATCTGCATTTTTTTTTCTTTTTTTTGAGACGGAGTTTCACTCTTGTTGCCCAGGGCTGGAGTGCAGTGGTGTAATCTCAGCTCACTGCAACCTCTGCCTCCTGGGTTCAAGCGATTCTCCTGCCTCAGCCTCCCAAGTATCTGGGATTACAGGCACCTGACACTATGCCTGGCTAAGTTTTTGTATTTTTTTTTAGTAGAGATGGGGTTTCGTCATGTTGGTCAGGCTGGTCTCAAACTCCTGACCTCAGGTGATCCACCTGCCTTGGCCTCCCAAAGTGCTGAGATTACAGGCGTGAGCCACTGCACCAGCCTGCATTTGTTTTTAAATCTTTATCACTTTCTATTTTTCCTAACCATTCTTTGTTGCTGTTTCTCGTCTTTCTTGCCTTTTTTCCAGACTGACTGAATATGTTAAAAACTGTTTTCCTCCTCCACTAGTTAGGAAGTTATATGTCCCTTTTCTGTTCTTTAGTTACTAAAGAAATTACAACCTGTTGTAGAAATTACAACCTGGTGTAGAAATTACAACATGTCTACTCAACTTTTCAATGTGTAAAAATAATCAATACCTTTAGCTTCCTCTAGTATAATTCAAGGACCTTGGAAGACTAATTTTTGAATTTCATTTTGTCATCTCTTTAGTTATATTACATATAATACATATATTATTTTCTATGTTTATATATATGAGATAGTTGCTGTATGTTTTTATCATGTTTCACTAATCCCTACAAGATGTTATTGTTTTATATAGTAGTTTTGTTTTATTTCAAGACAGAGTCTCCCTCTATCACCCAGGCTGGAGTGCAGTGGCACGATCTTGGCTCACTGCAACCTCCGCCTCCCAGGTTCAAACAATTCTCCTGCCTCAGCCTCCCAAGAAGCTAGGGTCACAGGTGCCCGCCACCACATCTAGCTAATTTTGGTATTTTTAGTAGAGATGGGGTTTCACCATGTTGGCCAGGCTGGTCTTGAACTCCTGAGCTCAAGTGATCTGCCCATCTCAGCCTCCCAAAGTGCTGGGATTACAGGCGTGAGCCACCATGACTGGCACTGTTTTATATAGTAAAAGTTGATTTGGATTTGCCAATAGAGAATACTACCCCTAGTTCTGGGCAACTGGGGCCTCTGGCCTGTGACTTGTGATTTAGAGTCCCCGCTCTGGCCTTTCTCTAGCTCCACCCCTCTCCAAATGGCAAGAAGTCTGTGGCGTCAAGAAGTCATGCCTACCTGGAGCCTGCCTCCCTCTTCCCCTCACCCTTGCTTCTAGATCATACTCTGGGAATCCAGGACCCTGGAATTCCCAATCCAAACATTCTGTGCCAATTTCCAGGACCTGGGCACTCCCCTTCCCCATTGCAAGCCATGCTGCAGGTGTATGTACTCCCAGACCCAAGGGATGACCAAGGGGTACATGCATGAAGGAGAGGGGGTTAGGGGTATGCAGGCTGTGGTGATCACGTGCGTGTGCACAAAGCCTCTTACAGCTTGGAATGAAGCCTTAGGGGAAGAATAAGGGCAAAGCCTTCTTTTAAACTCTTGAACTGTATCTTAGAAATGTTAGCCATGGGCCTGGCCACAAACCCACCACTTCCTTTGTTCCTCATTCCTCCTTGCATCTCAGATCTTATGTCTTTTGCCTGAATACATGTTTTAGGATTGATTTCAGTAATGATTTGCAGGCAGGGAGCAACATCACAGTTTCTGTTTGTCGGGAAATATCTTCATCTTGCCCTCATTCTTCAAAGATATTTTCCCTGAGAGCAGAATTCTAAGTCGGCAGTTTCTTTCCGGCACGCTGCAGACAGACTTCCACTGGTTCCGGCTTCCACTGTTGCTTCTGAGAAGATAGCTGTCAGTCTAACAGCGGCTTCTTAACAGCCTTTCTCTTTTTTTTTTTTTTTTTTTTTTTTTTTGAGGTGCAGTCTTGCTCTGACGCCCAGGCTGGAGTGCAGTGGTGTGATCTCAGCTCACTGCAACCTCTGCCTCCCGGGTTCAAGCGATTCTCCTGCCTCAGCCTCCCGAGTAGCTGGGATTACAGGTGGGTGCCACCACACCTGGCTAATTTATGTAATTTTAGTAGAGATGGGATTCCACCTCGTTGGCAGGCTGACCTTGAACTCCTGGCCTCAAGTGATCCACCCACCTCGGCCTCCCAAAGTGCTGGGATTACAGGCGTGAGCCACCACACCCCCAGCCTGACAGCTGCTCCTTTGAAGGTTATCTGTCTTGTTTTTCTGACAATTTTTCAGATGTTCCTGTTTTTGTTTTCTCTCATTTTCACTATGATGTATCTAGGTGTAGATTTCTTTTTATTTATTGTGATTGAGATTCTTTGGGCTTCTTAAATCTGAGGATTGGTGTTTTTCACCCATGACTAAGGAGGCACTTAGTCATTATCATTCCAAACACTGATTCTCTCCTCTTTGAATTTTGTTTAAATGTATGTTAGACATTATATTTCTTTTCTCCATGTCTCTGAACTTTTCTTTCATATGTCATATTTGATACTCAGGTTTGCCTCATTAGGCCCATACCCACAGGTATAAGTGGGCTTCATTGCTTACATTGCTTACCGGGTTCCTGCTTGAGTTTCACCTTTGGCCTGGCAATTCCTTTCTATCTTGCCAGCTCTTTGATATGTTTAAGAAAATGCACGGCTGGGGACAGTGGCTCACGCCTGTAATCCCAGCACTTTGGGAGGCTGAGCTGGATGGATCAACTGAGGTCAGGAGTTCAAGTCTAGCCTGGCCAACATGGTGAAACCCCATCTCTACTAAAAATAGAAAAAATTAGCCAGGTGTGGTGGCAGGCACCTGTAATCCTAGCTACTCATGAGGCTGAGACAGGAGAATTGCTTGAACCCAGGAGGTGGAGGTTGCAGTGAGCCAAGATCATGCCATTGCTCTCCAGCCTGGGAGACAGAGCGAGACTCTGCCTCAAACAAACAAAAAAAAAAGAAGAGGAAAGAAAATGTGCCGGGTATGGTGGCTCACTCCTGTAATCCCAGCACTTTGGGAGGCTGAGGCCCAGGAGTTTGAGACCAGGAGTTCAATACCAACCTAGGCAACATGGTAAAACTTCATCTCTACAAAAAATTTAAAAATTAGCCAGGCGTGGTGGTACATGCCTGTAGTCTCAGCTACTCAGGAGGCTGAGGCAGGAGGATCAATTGAGCCCACGGGGTCGAGGCTGCAGTGAGCCATGATCATGCCACTGCACTCAAGCCTGGGTGACAGAATGAGACCCTGTCTCAAAAAATAAATAATAATAATAATAAAAGAAAATGCTTTTAGCATTTTATTCATGATTTTTAATTGTCTTCAGCCCAAGGTTTGATCTAACTAACCTAACCTATTTCTGGAATGCTGAAGACATTTTTTTTCCCCTGAGATATTTCCTGTATCGAAGTCATTGAGCAGTGTTCAAATAGAAATTTAATTACGCTTTTCTTACCAGTTTCCTGATTCTTTCTCTGAATTCTTTGAAAATTGAACAATCCAAATCAATTGCTTTTTCACTTTTTGTTCTTGCTTTATCCATACTGAGAACCCCTGCAGTCCTTTTTTTTTACATTTCCCCTTGTGGTGGTCTTGTAAGCCAACATATATGACTCCGTATAAATGTCCCAAAAGCAAAGAGTTTTCTAGAAGACTTAGGGAACAATTATCATACCTCTTGTAACTCAGGTCAAAAATAGTAATCATTGCCTCTATCATAGTAGCTATGGTATAATCAAAGTATGCCAGTTAACCAGAGATAACAGAGAATAACCCTCACCCAGACCTACCCTATGGTGGTATCAAGCTATTTCTCCCTTTCTGATATTATTCTTTAATTATTCTACATCTAGAGACAGATTTATCATTTATTGTCATAACAGGTTTCACTGATGATATATATTTAAAAATATGATACTGATACTATTTAATGAAATTGAAGAGCTCTAGAATGAATTTTTAGAGTGGAAGCACCATGGCATATAGTCATGTAGTTCATGCACTATACAACTCTAGAGAGAGGTTGCCATTTACATCAGAGTTCACAACTTAAAAGGGGGCCCTGGATAAAGATGAATTGGGGATCATCTTTAATCTAGTGTCAAAGTCTATGTTTCACTGTTTAAATGCTACCAAATAGTTTTCTTTGTAATTGTTGCTATCTTCCTAGCCATCCTTAGCACCTTAAAAATTTGCTAAGAACCAGTGGTTATTCAAATCCTCTTTGTTGATGACCTGGATAGCATTGAGCTAACCCCAATTGCACCAGAAGATGAATAGATGTTTGTGTTAGGCTGTTCTTACATTGCTATAAAGAAATCCCCGAGACTGGGTCATTTATAAGAAAAGGGGTTTAATTGGTTCCTGGTTCTGCATGCTGTACAAGAAGCGTAGTGACATTTGCTTCTGGGGCTCACTTATCACCAAGGGGATGGCCCAAGCTATTCATGAAGGATCCTCCATCATCCAATACCTCCCACCAGCTCACACCTCCAACATTCAACATGAGATTTGGATGGGGACACGTATCCAAACTATATCAATGTTCCAGCTGAAACAGAGAAAAATGGCTTTGATGTGCAATGACTAAAGGTTTCAAACTTCACAGATTTCCCTTTGATTAGTGATCCTAGAGACTTTATGACCTAATAGGATATTCTCGGTTTATGCAGAAGGCAGTAGAAGCTACATTATTTCAAATATCATAAAACTTCTCCAAAAACATATGTTCAGCCTTGAGAAAACGTATTCCAGATCTGACAACTGAAAGCAGTCTTTTGAGTGGTGCCAGTCTGCATTAAGTTCTTGATCTATATTTTTTTTCAAGATGGTTGCTGGGATCATCTTTCATTCTGGCCTTTCCTACCTGCATTTGGAAGTTGAGTAGATCCTGTCTTTAGTGAAAAGGCGTAGTTTATTTTGACCAGAGGTCTCAGTTACAGCACATAGTAGTCACTCACTGTGTATGTACACTGAGTCACTGAATACACAAATTTACCTTTGATCATGTCTTGTACACCACTTAGGTCCTGCCCTAAGAGTTAGCAAAGCTCAAGAATGAGTTTGTAGACATTTTAAGATTGTATAATAACGTTTTGAACTTGATGTCTTTCACCTGATGGACTCAAAACATTTTACTTACAAGGAGACAAAGTCTCAGGAGACTGGCATTGTGTTCTGGTAGAAAGAGTAAGGGTTCTACCAAATAGCTGAATGACCTTGACCCATCCCCCAGACTTGCAGGGGCGTCTAATCTTTTGGCTTCTCTGGGCTACATTGGAAGAAGAATTGTTGTGGGCTACACATAAAATACACTATCGCTATTGATAGCTGATGAGCTAAAAAAAAAAAAATTGCAAAAGAAATATCATAATGTTTTAAGAAAGTTTAAGAATTTGTGTTGGGCCACATTCAAAAGCATCCTGGGCCACATGTGACCCATGGGCCGTGGGTTGGCGAAGCTTGCCATGATGGGCCTCTTTCATCTGTAGAATGAGGGTTCGAGGATAGGTGATTTCTGAGTTCCTTTCCAGAAATAAACCACTCTGATACTGTCTCCCCAGGCTACACTTAAACACTTGTGAATTAAATCTAAATCAACTCCACCAGTTTCAGGTAGAGTCAAGCCTAAGGCATTTGCAGAGGAGAGCATTTTCTGTGGCGCTGTAGTTCACTCAATAATGCCTCCGTTTTTTTTTTTTAAAGCAGTGCTTTTGGAGGGGGGACAGAGTTCAAAAACTTAAAAAATAGGTTAATTTTTAAACTTTTTATTGAAAATTATGGCATACATATAAGTGTACAACTCAGTGAATTTTGTGAACTGAACACACCCATGTAACTGGCACACATAATATTCCCGGTACCTCAGAAGCCTCCCTTGTGCCCACATCCAATATTGTTATAACTCCCTACCTTCCAAGGATAAGCCTTCTCCTGACTTCTTACCGCATCGATTAGTTTTTTCTGCTTCGATTTCTCATGAATGGAATTATGTACAATAAGTACTCTTTTCTCTCTGGTTTCCTTGGCAAACATTATATTTCTGAGCTGCACTGAGATTGTTTTGTATAGCTGTAGCAGACACTTAAGTCTTTCCTCCAGAGAGACATCGATACATCTTTGCACAACTGTGTTAACATCCTCATTTGAGTGACTCCTTTGGGAAGATCAATAACATGCCATTATGCCCAGAGAGAGGTTAAAAGAGGAGGGAGAAATTAGAGGCTTTTTATAATTGATCAACATATTATAGCATTAATACATAATACAATTTATTAATTTAAGATATGCAAGCTGTCTTTTGAAGGAGAAAGATTCACCTCCTGGTCTAAAACATCATCATGTCAGGTCAAGGAAAGAAGCACTCTCCTAGTGCTGGTTATGAGTATTCAATTACAGAATTCTTAAAGATTGCCAGCTTTATCTTGAGACAGAAATTCTGGCTTATATATCCCCCTTCTTTCCATGCCCTCTACCCCTTAATCCCAGCACTGCCTGATCCTGCACATCCTAGGTGCAAAATAGATACCTGTTGAATGAATGAATGAATGAATGAATGACGAGTACAGCTAACATTTACAGTACCTTCACAGTGCCAGCCACTGTGCAAAGATTTCTTGTTTACTCACTGCAACAGCACTATCAGGTGAGTGCTGTTATCTCAATTTGCTAGATGGGGAAACATGACCATTGGAAATAACTTGTCCAGAGTCACTCAGATATTATGTGGCCGAGCTGGGACCTTTGAACTCATGCTCTTTAGTCTTCACCACTGTGTATTCACACTCACTCTAGGACTTGCAGAGGCTGCAAGTGGTGGCTGGATTCATGAGTGCCCTTGGCTGAGAGCTCTGCTAGCTGAGGACACACAGCCTGGTTTGTCCAGCCGCTTCCCTCTGGCTGTGTAGAGGAAGCCTGCCCAGTTGGCTCTCGCCACCCCCTTGCTTGTGCCTGTGCCCATGAGTGGTTCCTTTCTCAGCACCCCACGCCAGCCTCCGCTCCTAGTGCTGACTGCCCGTCATGGGGTAATGTTGGCCAACTCCCAGACATGGGAGGATCAGACGGTCTTAGTGTTTGCGATTCTCTCTGTGTGCTGGACTCTCCCCTAGCCCCTGCCCCACCTCCAGCACGTGCATTTCATCTAATTCACTCCTATTCAGCCCTCACATCTCAACTGGTACATACTGGCCCTCAATAAATATTTGTTGAATGAATAAATGAATGAATGGCAAATGAGGCTTTTAAATTCAATTCTGATATAAACTACTAAAATGCAAGCAATGATGATAAAATAATGTGCAACAAAAAGGAAACGCAATGTACTGATGAAACTGGGTAGTTCCCTTGACCCCTTCGTGGGACTCATGAAGGAGTGGCTCACTGACTCAGCCCACAGCTCTCACCCCCTCGCGGGAGGGGGAGCACGCAGGTGAGTGGGTACAGAGGCCAGGTTGAGTGCTTCTGGGCAAGCAGCAGGAGCAGGACTCTGTGTGGGCCCACGGCAGCATCGACAGGTTGCCCACGACCTCCAGAGCCCCAGAGGGCATGTGTTACAGCACATTCTTTTAGCATTGCCATCTGTGGACAGTGTAAGTGTTAAACAGCTCAGTGTCACTGTGACAGCCTCTTGCACCCACACCCAGGTATTCGTCTGGCATCCAGGAGGAATGAAGTTGTAAGAACAAATTGGAGGGTGGCGAATGCTGAGGATTTTATTGCTGACAAAAGTGGCTCTCAGTGGGATGGGTAGCTGGAAAGGGAATGGAGTGGGAAACTTCCCCTGGACTTTGGCCATCTGTGGCTGAACTCTTCTCCAAAGTCCCACTGTCAAGCCATCTCTCTGAAGTCAAGCTGCTCCTCTCCAACGTCCGGCTACTTCTCTTCTCTCCCTCTCTGCCACTCTGCCAGTGGGGCCTGGGGTTTTTATGGATACCGGGCTGGGGGGCAGGGCAGGCCAGGGTGGTTTTGGAAAAGGCAACATTTGGGCAGGGAAACAGGAACGCATGTTCTCACTTTGGGCTACGGGTCCAGGCTTGAGAGTGTGGCCCTTGTCCAGGACCACCTTCTTCTACCCAATATTTCCCTGCCTCCTGTCCATATCACTTATCCTTTTGCAGTATAAAACATACAAGAGGAAAACTCCGCCTCAAAAAAAAACAAAAACAAACAAACAAAAAACATGAATAGGAGCTGGGCACAGTGGCGCTGCCTGAGGCAGGAGGATTGCTTAAAGCCTCAGTATACTATGATCACACCTGTGAACAGCCATTGCGCTCCAGCCTGGGCAACATAGCGAGACTCTATCTCTTTAAAAAAGTGTTTTTTTAAGGAAAAATAACAGAGAGAATGATAGATTATTGAAAAGATTCTGTGTAGTGGTAATAATGATGTATTCTAACATTTTGCATTTTTAATTTCTTCTCTTGTTATTTTGCATGTGTTGATGTTTTCCACAAATCCACATGGGCTACCTTGCTTCTAAGTATAACATCCTACTGGGCAACCCTCCCATCATAAACGTGGGTTTTGCTTGTTGTCACCAGTGCCCAACTGGCGTTTCTGATTCTGTGGAACCATAGCAATTTAAAGTGCACAGGATCACAGGTTGCCTTGGTTGAGGAATGACCTTTGAGGTATTGCTGTGTTGTGATTATGGCAGCTGTGATGATCTGTTTTCGCCTTACTTTATTCCAGGATGGTTTTCTCTGGCAGGCAGTGTGGCCGTGTTGGCAGAACTGAAGAAGTTTTACTGACATTCAAGATATTCCTTGTCATCATTTGTCTTCATGTCGTTCTGGTAGCATCCCTGGAAGGTAATGTGTCTGTTTTTCTTCATTTTTTTTTTCTGTTTATCTGCTTGTATGTGTGTAATATTTTTGTTATTTAGGATTTTTTTACTATGGTAAAATAATATAATATTTATCATTTTAACCATTTTTAAGTATACAGTTCATTGGCATTAAGTACATTCACAATTTTGTGTAACTGTCACCGCTATCCATTTCTAAAACGTTTTCATCATCCCAAATAGAAACTCTATATCCATTAAACAATAACTCCGCATTTCCTTCCCCCGTACCCCTTCCTGGTAACCTCTGTTCCTTTTCTTTCTATGTATTTGCCTATTGCAAGTACCTTAGATAAGTGGAATCATACAATATTTGTCCTTTTGTGCCTGGCTTATTTCACTTAGGATGTTTTCAAAGTTCACCCACATTGCAGCTTGTATCAGAATTTCATTCTTTTTAACGGCTAATGTTTCACTGTATGCATTGACCCCATTTTGTCTATTCATTCATCCATTGATGGGCATTTGGGTCGTTTCCCCCTTCCGGCTGTTGTGAATAATGCTGCTTTGAACATGGGTGTACAAATCACTATTTGAGTCCCTGCTTTCATTTCTTTGGGGCATATACCTAGAAGGGACTTGCTGGATCATATAACCCTGTGTTTAACATCTTGAGAAACTGCTGAACTGTTTTCCACAGTGGCTGTATCATTTTACATTCCTACAAGCAAGGCACAAGAATTCCAGTGTCTCCCATTCTTGACGATGCTTGTATTTTCCTGTTGTTTTGGCAATGGGTGTGAAGTGGTATCTTATTGTGGTTTTGATTTACATTTCCTTAACGATTAGTGATATTGAGCATCTTTTCATGTGCTTATTGGCCACTTATATATCTTCTTTGGAGAAGTGTCTATTCAAATCCTTTGCTCAGTTTTGAATTGGGTTGTTTTTGTTGGTGTTGAGTTTTGGAGTTCTTTGTGTATTCTGGATATTAATCCCTTATCGGATATATAATTTGCAAGTATTTTCTCCCATTCTGTGGAGTGTTTCTTCTACTCTCTTAATAGTATCATTTCATGCATAAATTCTTTTAATTTTAATGTGGTCTATTTATTTTTACTTTTGTTGTCTATGCTTTGGTGTTATATCAAAGAAATCATTGCCAAATCCAATATCATGAAGACTTTCCCCTATGTTTTCTTCCAAGAATTTTATAGTTTTAGCTCTTATGTTTAGGTCCTTTGATCGATTTAGAGTTCATTTTTGTATATGGTGTAAGGTTAAGGGTCCAACTTCACTCTCGTGCATGTGGATATCGTTTTCCAGCCGCATTTCTTGAAAAGACTGCCCTTTTGCCATTGAATGGTCTTGGCACCTTTGTCAAAAATCACTTCGTTTCTGGTGGAGGGTGTCTAGGTTCTTGGCATTTTGAACAAATAATTGGACAAAATGCACAAACGAAGCAAGGAAGGAATGAAGAGATTTATTGAAAATGAACGTACACTCCACAGTGTGGGAGTGGCCCGAGCACAGGGGCTCAAAGGCCCTATTACAGAATTTGTGGGAGTTTCCATTGGTTACTTGGTGTATGCCCTACGTAAATGAAGAGGACAAAGTAAAGTTACAAAGTCATTTACTCAGCGTACACCCTATGGTGAGGATATTTCCTGTCATAGCTGAAGTGTGAATCGGCTTTATGTTCCCTACCTCCAGACCCTATTTTCCTGCCTCAAATTGACCATATAGATGAGGGTTTATTTCTGGTGTTTACTTGTTCTTAAATGTATCTGCTTGAAGGTACAACCATATGGAAATTTAAAGGCGGTAGAGAATCAGACAAATGAAGCAGCCTGGTATTTTCAGAAAGAGGGATCTTTAGAAGTTCATGGAACAAGAAGAAAAGGTATCTAAGAAAGGTAGTTGAAAGACCAGCAATGCTGGGCCTGCAATTTCTGTGGGCACAACTGCCAAAGGCAAGTGTAAAGAACCCTCATTAGGAGGTTCACACCTGTAATCCCAGCACTTTGGGAGGCTGAGGAGGGAGGATCACTGGAACCCAGGAATCCAAGACAAGCCTGAGCAACATAGTGAGACCCCGTCTCTACAAAAATGAAATAACATAAAAAATTAGCCGGGCGTGGTGGTGGGTGGCTGTATTCCCAGCTACTTAGGAGGCTGAGATGGGAGGATCACTTGAGCCCAGGAGGCAGAGGTTGCAGGAGGCAGAGGTTGCAGTAAACAGTGACCGTACCACTGCAGTCCAGCTTGGGTGGCAGAGTGCAACCCTGTCTCAAAAAAAAAAGCATCCTCATTAAGAATGAGACTAGGAAATGTTTGATACTTAAGACATCAAGGACACACAAAGAAATACCTTTCTTATTCAGAAGTGGGTGGCAGGACCAAGGAATCTTTATTGCATAAGATAAAAATCTACTAGCAGCAAACAACAAAACATACAAACAAATAAAACACACATACAAATACACAGACTAAATGGAAAACTTCCCAACAAGCTATAACACAATTGGCAATCCTTTAAAAAGTAGGTACGGGGGCATGTTGTCAAGAAGCCACCATTCTTTAAGAAAAGAAATGATGGCCGGGTGCGGTGGCTCATGCCTGTAATCCCAGCACTTTGGGAGGCCGAAGCGGGTGGATCACCTGAGGTCAGGAGTTCAAGAACAGCCTCGCCAACATGGCAAAGCCCTGTCTCTACTAAAAATGCAAAAAATTAGCTGGGCGTGGTGGTGCGCGCCTGTAATCCCAGCTATTTGGGAGGCTGAGGCGGGAGAATTGCTTGAACCCGGGAGCGGAGGTTGCAGTGAGCCGAGATCATGCCATTGCACTCCAGCCTGGGTGACAGAGTGAGACTCTGTCTCAAAAAAAATAAAGAACGAAAAGAAAAGAAATGATAAGGACTAAATGTATTCTGAAGGCTTACAACATACCAGGTTCCTACATGCTTAGTACACATCCACTCCCTTAATCTTCTCAATCCAGTCTAGGAAGGGGAGATCCTAGTTATATTGCCATTTTCCAGATCAGGAAGCTGAGGCTCAGAGAGGTAAGTAACTTGCCCAAGGCTGTTAGCCCTTAAGAAGCGGCAGAGCTGGAATTTGAACCCAGTAGTCAGCCTCTAGATTTCGTGCTTGTAACCACAAAACCAAGTTATCAAACTTGAGCATGCATCAGAATCCCCTGGAGGGCTTATGGAGGTACCGTTCACTGGGCCCCATCCCCAGAATTTGTGCTTCAGTGGGTCTGGGGTGGGACTGAGGAATTGACAGCTCTAACAAGCTCCCCGGTGATGCTGATGATATAGTCTAGGGACTACACTTTGAGAACCACTGCCTACACAACTGGTGGAAGACAGAAATGGGGAGAGACTATATATATCCTAGCACTTTGGGAGGTCAAGGTGGATGGATCGCTTGAGCTCAGCCTGGGCAACATGGGGAGACCCTGTCTCTACCAAAAAAAAAAAATTAGCCGGGCGGTGGCGTGCCTGTGGTCCTAGCTACTCAGGAGGCAGAGGTGGGAGGATCGCTTGAGCCCAGGAGGTCAAGGCTACAGTGAGCTGAGATCATGCCACTGTACTACAGCCTGGGTGACAGAGCGAGACTCTCAAACAAAAAATAAAATAAAATCTAAACTATTCTCACACGCATCATCTCCTTAGGGCACTGAAACATTACTGTGGGCTTGGCAGGGCGAAACTCAAGAGTCCCCACTTTACTGATGAGTAAATGTCCCCAGGGAGGTTACTGGTTAGGAAGTGGCGGAGCCCAGACTAGATGCTAGATCTTCAGTCTCACGTTTCGGTGCTTTTTCCACCATAGGGGTAGATGAGGCAGGAAAGTGGAACACAAGGGAAAAAACTCATCCAAATGAAAGCTGTTTGTTAGAAATATGTCTTTTTGAAAAATTGTGTTTTAAAATGCCAACAACAGGGGCAGGTAAATAGGAAAGTGCATGGCTCTGAAACAAACCTAAGTAGGGAAAAGCTGAGTGATCACTAAAGGCAGCTGACTGCATTTCTTGCTCCAGTTCTCTGATGAATTGATTTCTTAAAGCAGCGGTTCCCAAAGTGTGGCAGACAAGTAGCGCTGGCATCACCTGTCTCTCAGAACGCCCAGTAAGACTGTTTATTCATGTTATGTATTTATTTTGTTTTTGTTTTATTTTCTTTTTCTTTCTTTCTTTTTCTTTTTTTTTTTTTTTTTTTGGAGACAGGATCTTGTTGTTGCTCAGACTTGAGTGCGCGATCTCAGCTCACTGCAGTCTCAACCTCCCGGGCTCAAGTGATCCTTCCACCTCAGTCTCCGGAGAAACTGGGACTACAGGCAACACCACCACGCCCAACTAATTTTTTAAATTTTTTGTAGAGATGGGGTATCACTATATTGCCCAGAGTGGTCTCAAATTCCTGGGCTCAAGCGATGCTCCCACCTTGCTTCCCAAAGTTCTGGGATTACAGACGTGAGTCACCATGCCCTGCTCCTGTTACTGAACAATCACCTTGATAGCACTCACCACGTGCCGGCCACTGTTCTAAGCCCTTACAAATGGCTAACTCATTTAAAGCCCACTCTATAACCCCTTGAAAAAGGCACTATTATGAGCTCATTTTACCGGTGAGGAAATTGAGGCACAGAGGAGGTAAGCAACTTGCCTTAGGTCAAATAATTAAGAGGTTGCAGAGTTACAATTCAAATTCAGGCCATCTGGCTCCAAAGCCTGTACGTTGGACCTCTATACTATGGTGCCTTTTCACATTCTTAACCTCTCTGCTATGCTAGGCTCAGTTGCTTGGTAGTTGTGAATCTGTAGATTAAAAATAAAGATGGAATCCATAATTGTGAGAATCAGTGTTGTTCTGGATCACCCAGGTGGCTCATAGGCGCCACCTCCCCCAGTAGCTTTGGGGCAGGGGTTCTTTTAGTTCAGGATGGCTTGGGCCTGGTTTTTGAAGGCCAAGGGGACTGACCTGCCACTTCTCCATTGGGTTATCAATTGTGCAATAATGATTGCCTGCTGTGCGCCCAGCAGTACTGGCCGCTGAGAACATCATCTCTGACTCCAGGGAGTTTACACTGCAGTTGGAGGGCCATGACTATGACACATGAGAACAATACAAACTATAACTAAGTCTTAAAGTGTGAGTCAGTGCTATAGGGTCCTCACATATGGCCTGTGGCCAGATCTGTGGATTCGTTTGATGCTAAACCACCTATAGCAGATGCTGTTGGTGCCCTGCCTGTATCCCCCTGGCCCGCCCCAGGGGTCACCTGCAGACAGTTCCTGTGGATGCTGACGGCTTTCGTGTCTCCCTGAGAATCATCTATGCCCATGGGAGTGTGCTTGGCCCATGCGCAGGACAAACCAGAAGTGCTGGGGAGAGAACACCCCCGTGAGTAATGGGAGTTGGAATTTAAATATGCCAGCTTCCTTGTCCCTTGGTGGGACCACACTCAGGTGTGTTCTGTGTCATCTCCCAGAGTTCCCCAGTTGCATTGTACCCCATAATACTCATCTGCTCATGAATGTGCCCATTTCCACATTTACCCCCTTGTCTGTCTCACTCGCATATTCCCCCACTCTGCTTCTGGGGACCCTCCCCATTGGGAAACTCCCCTTCCAAAGTTGAGGCCAAATCTTACTACCTCTAGAAAACCTGCCCTGACCTCAGAAGAATTAAACCCCTCTCCCCAGTTTTTGCTTCTCTTTATCCATCCATACCTGGGGATACCACTTTGTGTGACACTCATTACGGGCTTCCTTTTTACCGTGAATCCTTGCAGTGTGCAGTCAGTGCCGAACAAAGAGTTGACCAGGTGGGTGGCGAACTCACGGGAAGGAAGCTGATGGGCACTGAGAGCCTGCTCAGGGCCACTCTTCCGGGTGCTTTACGCGTATTATCTCATTTAATCTTTACAAAACCTCTTTCTGGTGGGTAGTTTTCATCTTGGTTTACAGATGAAGAAACTGTCAAACGAAGGCATTTGCCTAGAGGTCACACAGCTGGGAAGACTCCCCATCAGAATCTGTAGCCCAGGGCACCCTCAGGAAGTGTCTGAGGACTGAATGAGCATGTCACTGAGGTGCAGGGCTCGGGGAGTGGAGAGGGAGCCTGGGGTGAGCTGTTAGAGAGTGGCAGCCTTCCCCGCCCGGGGCTCTGGGAGATCTGGGCTGTAAACACAGTAGCTTCACCCTGGAAGCCTGAGAGGTGACTCAGTAGCTCTTGACGGCAGGGAGAGGTGGGATGACACTCTCTCGTTAGGCCACTAGCCAACAGAGAGAGCCCGTGGACCTTAACACTTTCAGTTGTGTGATTGGGTGACATTTGAGGGGCTCATTCTTGGTCTACCAGAAACCGGAATGAGTTTTGGCAGGTAACTATACTCACCTCCAGCCTCCAGCTCTCCTGGGCGGTACCAATGCCCTTTTTTTTTTTTTTTTTTTAAGTCTTTGAAGGAGGTCTTCTTTTAGGTACAGCTATTCTATTTTCCAGAGGGGCAGATGACATAATAGTGGAAGATGGTTATAATTTCATTCTTGCAGAGTTGTCTTCCTCATTTGGAAACAATTACACATTTGAGCCAGTTCAGTGATCTCATGAGCTACAATCCCCAACTTTCTCTCTGGGCTGGGTCTAGATCTTTCTGTGCTACAGGCATTTCCAGTGATGAGTCCCTCTATAATTCCCCTCTCCGAGGCCTGGCTGTCTGATTTCCTCCTATCCTCTTGTGCTGTGTCCTTCTGAGTCCTTGGTCTTCCTTGCGAGGAGGTCGGTAGAGCTGCAGGAGGTGGGCTGCATGCTCCTGAGAGGCAGGAGACCTGTCCTGTTTCATTTTGTCCTCTAATACCAGACCCTGTCCTGGTCTCCTCATTCTCTCTCAATCCCCTGTCTGTACAAGTGAGGTTATAAATGCTTACCATGGCACTGATCTGATGCTCAGCCAATCTCACAACCCCCTCTGACCCCTGCCAAATCTTACTCCCTGCGCCCAGGCATGAGGCCATGTCTGTTGATCCTGACTCTTACCCTAGCAGGTGGAAGTGGTGATGGGGAGTGATGGAGAGTCTATCATAGATAGGTGGCAGGGGAAACTGAAAGCAGAGGGCATTGTGTCCCACTCTCCACTTAGAACTTGGGGTAAGGACTCCTCACACAGGGCAGTTGCAGAGATGAAATGGCAAAACTGTTTCCCCTTGGAGATGATGTCCCCTCCAAGTCTCTCTCAGCTCTCATGTGGCAGAGTAGGGACTCTAAAATACCCTCATGTTCCTAGTGGGTAGCTGTGATGAGATCCAGGGGTGGGGATAGAGCTGCAAAGACTATGGCGTGGACAGCCTAGGCCAGAGGTCAGATGGAGGATGAGACAGACACTCAGTGGTGAGAACTCAAGGGAGCTGTATCAGCAGGAGAAGGACCCCCAGGCCTGGATGGGATTCTGAAGACTAGACCATGGGCCCACTGGACACAGCCTTCAGCAGTGGACACCAGTTGGATACTCAGGAGTCCTACAGGATGAGGCAGCTCTTTGGAGAGGCCATTGAGAACTCAGGGCTCAGCACTGGGTGAGCTCACAGACCCAGGCCCCTTCTCCCTACTGCCAGAAAGGCACCAGCACACCATTCTCAGCCCAGGCGCCATCTTGACTACCAGAAGGAAGAGGAGGGCGGACAAAGATTGTGCATTTATTCACAAGTCATTGGGTTAACTAGAGACCATTTTAGAGCAAAAGAGACAAAGCTACCTTTGTCTCTTTAAATGTCTACCTTTAAATCGTCAGACTTAAGGATCTCTTTCCTATATTTCTGGAGTGGAGGCTCTGAAACAAAAGGGAGCCACCCTAGATATCAAAGGCAGCTCAGGAATTTTTGGTGTGTTTTTGGTGCTATTGTTTCTACATCTAAATTATATCTATAAATTTTAAACTTGCTCTAAAATGAATATATATCGAACACAGAATGATGTGTCAGGGCACTCCATTAGGAATTGTGGGAGATCATCATCATATCCTGAACTCTGATCCTCCTCCAGGTTTTATCTTTTCAGCTATGTAGAGACATCATTCAGGTCCTTGAGGGTAATGGTGACATCTTTTCTCTCTGTGTAGCCTCCATATTGTCTAGCACATAGTAAGTACTCGGTAAACTGTGGTTGTCTAATTGGTTTCGATATGTGATCCTAGAGATATTCCAAAAAGTGGGCCCCCCCTCAGCTTACATCAGCAATACTAGGCTCATCCAAACCCAGTGAGTTCTGGTACAGCGTAAACTACGCCAAACTTCTGCATAGACTTCAGTGAGGTGGCTGTACCTTGGCTAGGATTACCCTTGAAGAATGTGTTTCCCCTCCTCCATATGAGGAAGGGGCTCAACTGATTCCCCATTAAGATTCCTTCACAGTCTGACATTCTGTGAGTTCAATCAGCCAGTAGGAACCATCTCCAGATTCTTCATTCATTGTCCTGGAATACCAGGGATCCTCGAACATGATGTCATTCTGGAAATCCTTGGGTGATATCTGAGCTGCTGATTATTTATGCCAGGTTCTCACATTTGGCTGCACATTGGAATCACCTGGGGGAATTTAAGAACACCTGCCTCGGCCGGGTGTGGTGGCTCACGCCTGTAAACCCAGCACTTTGGGAGGCTGATGTGGGTGGATCATTTGAGGTCAGGAGTTTGAGACCAGCCTGGCCAACATGCTGAAACCCCATCTCTACTAAAAATATAAAAATCTGCTGGGCCTGGTGGTGGGCGCCTGTAATCCTAGCTATTCAGGAACCTGAGGCAGGAGAATTGCTTGAACCTGGGAGCAGAGGTTGCAGTGAGCTGAGATTGTGCCACTGCACTCCAGCCTGGGCAACAGAGCAAGACTCCATCTCAAAAAAAAAAAAAAGAAAAAAGAAAAGAATACCTGCCTCCTACCCCCAGAGATTCTGACATTATTGGTGTGGGGGTACAGCCTGGATATTGGGGTTCTTCAAAGTACCCCAAGCGATGCTAGCAGAACTGAGAGCCACTCACCTCTGCAATCCCATTTTAAGGCTGTTCTCCTGTTCAAAGTTCCTAATGTGAAATTGGAAACAATTTATAAGTCATATTTTTTCGAACTACATTTATTACATGAGGCAATTTCAAAGGCGTTTAAAGTTATAACGAAGTCAGTAATCTCTTGATTTCAAAATGGATAAAAGCTCTAGACGTGGCTCTTGCCGACTGGCAAATCCCCAAGTTGTTATTGCTGTCCTTGCCTTGCTCTTCATTGAAGAATCCCAGTGTCTCTTCATAGTATCTTACTTACTTACTTATTTATTTTTCTGAGACAGAGTCTTGCTCTGTTGCCCAGGCTGGAGTGCAGTGGCATGATCTCGGCTCACTGCAACCTCCGACTCCCGGCTTCAAGCAATTCTCCCACCTCAGCCTCCCAAGTAGCTGAGATTACAGGCTCGTGCCACCATGCCTGGCTAATTTTTAATTTTTAGTAGAGACGGGGTTTTGCCATGTTGGCCAGACTGGTCTCGAACTCTTGACCTCAGGTGGTCCACCTACCTCAGCCTCCCAAAGTGCTGGGATTACAGGCATGAGCCACCATGCCTGGCCTTCTTCATAGTGTCTTTAGTACCAGTACCATGTATACTAAAACAGATTCTTTAGTAGTACTACATAGTATTGGCACTAAATACAGATTCCTTAGTACTGCTACATAGTACTGGTACTAAAGACAGATTCTTTAGTACTACTTCATACATAGTACTAGTACTAAAGATGAACAACAGCAGCAGCAACACAACTGGACATTCCTGTAGGTCTTTGCGGTTGACAAAGCACCTTGGCATACATCATCTCACTGCGTCCCCTTGAGGTTAGCAGAAAAGTTTTTGTTATCCTCACTTTGCTGAAGAGAAAACTGAAGCTCAAAGCAATGGAATGACTTTCTAGGTTATCCAGAAAGAAACAGTACGAAGATCCAGAAAGTGCTTATTTTTGGCTTGGACAGTTTGGGTAACTTCCAAATTCACACAGCTGGAAAGCAGAGGTGGTGAGATTCTAGAACTCGTGTTCTTAACCACTTCCCCAATATTTAGTCCTGAAGCATTAAAAATGGTTTTCTTGTTGTTGCTGTTGTTGTTTTAGAGCCTGGGGCTCACTGTGTTGCCCAGGCTGGAATGCTGGAATGCTCACTGCAACCTCGAACTCCTGGGCTCAAGCCATCCTCCCATCTTGACCTCCCGAGTAGCTGGGATTACAGATGCACACCACTGTGCCTGACTTGAAAATGGTTTTTACACAACTTTGCATGATTTGTTCATCCTGGGATGAATTTATATCCCCAAAGCACTGTATAAAGATAAAAGTGATCGGCCCGGGTGTGGTGGCTCAGGCCTGTAATCCCAGCACTTTGGGAGGCCGAGGTGGGCGGATCACGAGGTCAGGAGATCGAGACCATCCTGGCTAACATGGTGAAACCCCGTCTCTCGTCAAAATACAAAAAAAATTAGCTGGGCATGGTGGTGGGCACCTATAGTCCCAGCTACTCGGGAGGCTGAGGCAGGAGAATGGCGTGAACCCGGGAGGCAGAGCTTGCAGTGAGTTGGGATGGCGCCACTGCACTCCAGCCTGGGCGACAGAGTGAGACTCCATCTCAAAAAAAAAAAAAAGATAAAGAGTGATCTAAGGCATAAAGCAACCGTTCTGCTGATTTAACCTATTAGGGATTCAGTTGATATTCCAAGAGAACACGCTGTTGAAATGCACCTTAAATGCACCTTAATAGTGGGTACATCCTTAGTTCAAGAAATAACAAGAAACACATTGATCTTGCCAAGAGGCCTCATGTTTATAAGATCACAGGGCTATAAAAAAAAAAAATCAAGGTAAGTTAGAGATACTTTTGCAATGATGTTTGTGGCAGTTGTGTTAGTCTTTAACATCTGTGTTAGGCGTGACCTATACCCTTTTGTTACTTTTCTTTTAGAAATGAACAGAGCATAAGGTAAAAGTTACTCTATAGTGTTTAATACAGCATAGAGTTTTTTAATTTAAAGAAGAGATAAAGATATAAAATGGCAGTAATTTTGTTGTAGTGTATAAATTAGAATTGCTTATAATTATCTGATTAATTGAATGAACAGGAATTGAACGCATCGCTCTGTTGTCTTTCAGTTATGTAGACATTTTTGCCTTGCTCCTAACTTGAAATATGATTTAATATTACACAGATTTGGATCCGCAGTGAAGTCTAACAAATTCTGGGTTTTGGTGTGCACAGGCAGAAGGAGATGGGTTTGAATTAGTGAGAAGTTTTCAGTTACAGGATATTTTCAAAGTAGAGTTTTAAAACTTTGAAGTGAGTTGCATAATATGAGTAGAATATAAGCTCTCTTTGACGCCAGGGACTTTGTTTTATTCCCTGCTATAACCCCCGTGCCTGGCACACAGTAGGCCTTCAAAAATGGGATTAAAAGAATAAACTTTGGCAAATGACTTCACATTTCTGAGCTTGTGTTTCCTCACTTGTAGACTGAAGGGGTTGGACTATTTTGGTATCTGGTATTTTCCCCACCCATGACCTATTTTGTAATTCTTTTCTTCCAGTAAACTCCAAGCCCTAAAAGATGCTTTTACACAATTTATTTAAGTAAGATTGTTCTCATTTTTGGTGTCGAGTAAAACCATATATGACAGTATCCAGTGTTTGTGATCAGCAGTAGAAAACCAGTATTAATATAATCCCAAACGGTGCAAACATTATACTCTATTTTTATTTTATTTTTATTTTTTAGAGACAGGGTCTCGCTCTGTCGCCTAGGCTGGAATGCAGTGGTGCAATCGTAGCTCACTGCAGTCTCTAACTGCTGGGCTCAAGTGCACCTCCCACCTCAGCCTCCCAAGTAGCTTGGACTATAGGCATGTACCACCACACCCAGCTCATTTTAACATTTTTAGTAGCGATGAAGTCTCTTCATGTTGCCCAGGCTGGTCTCAAACTCCTGGGCTCAAGTGATCCACCTGCCTCAGCCTTCCAAAGCGCCGTGATTACAGGCATGAGTCATCGCACCCAGCCTTAGCCTCACACTCTAATTTTTTTTGTGTGCAGCCTATTGTGGATAAATAAGCAATTTTTGAAATGATGAAAGTACGATCTAAATGACTACCTTTGCAAAATGAACAGCATTGCACAGGTCATCTTCAAGTCTCCTTTACCTCTGAAGTGGATTTCTGCGAACTTCAGTTTCCTGATGTGTAATACGAAGGGATGGAACCCCATGGTCTTTCCAGGAGGTGCCTTCCTATAATGATCCTAAACTATGGCGACTTGAATTAGATGAACACAGTGTTCTAACAGACATTCTCGCTAACCTAGTGTTAGTGAATAGATAAGAATGTTTTGTAGTCAGAATGGATATCTCATGCATGCAAATCCTGGAAGAAACCATCTTCATGATTTTTTAAAATGCCCTCTACCAATTATTGATAGCACATTACTTGCATTAAGTGAAAAAAGTAGTTTATTATATAATGGTAAACTTTATCCAAGGACACAGAATCATATAGTCTGAATTAATAATAATTACACCTTATTGTGGAAACTGTGATAAAATGCTTGATAAATGTAATATAATTTCATTCAAAGTAATCACTCCCATTTTACAGATAAGGAGAAATACAAGCAGAGAAATGTTAGAAACTTACTCAAGGCAGAGCCAGGATCTGAACCCAAGTCAGTCTCCCTGGAAAGCCCAGTCCCTTAATCACATTTAAGGCTTGACTCAGCAGGCATGTTCATTTATTCATTAGAAATAAATGAACACAGGCATTTTATTCATATGTAGGAGACTACCAAGTCAGAGTTACAGATTATTAAAAGTGAGCGATCTCAGATCAGACTTTCAAAGCTCATGACAAGCCAAAGAAAATATGAGGAGAAGACATTATTAGAACAGGAGCTACCAATGTATAAAGGCTGGCTAAGGATTTTCTGAAGGTTAAGGGTTAACATGGCTTCAGAACAGAGGCAACTTAAACATACAATTTTTCCAACTAAGTAGGATTTCTATGCAGCAGGACTATGCCTAATTCCAACCTTCTTAATGGTTTTTTATTAGCACGTAATTGTTTACAGAACTAGTTCCTCACATGGGAGTCCCACTCTCAAGGGTCCCGGAAGAACCACGACATGAACGTTCGCTAGGAGCAAAGCTGATAGGGTGAGTCACAAAGAAGGGGTTGTTTATATTCAGCCTCAAAGTGGCAAGGACTTCTCCTCCTCGGGTTCATACTGACTGCCTGACTTTTGACCTTGTCAATATCATGACAAAGAACAAGAGAGAAAATGGTGGCTGGGGAGAGTGATTTTAGCATTAATCTTGTCCTACCCTTGGTTTAATGGGTATTAATTACTTTACAGCACTCAAATTAAATCTGACGTGGCAGACACTGGCTGGCACCAAAGCTTTTACTTTTTCTTCCTCAGCACACAGCTAGGCTACATTTCCCAACCTCTCGTGTAGTTAGAAGTGGCGGTGTAACTGAGTGCTGGCCAATGGACGTGGGTATAAGTGATGTGTGCCATCTCCAGGCCTGGCCATTAAAAATCTCCCACCTCGCCAGGCGCTGTGGCTCACATCTGTAATCTCAGCACTTTGGGAGGCCAAGGAGAGTGGATCACCTGAGGTCAGGGGTTCGAGACAAGCCTGGCCAACATGGTGAAACCCCGTCTCTACTAAAAATACAAAAATTAGCCAGGTGTGGTGGTACAACCCTGTAATCCTGGCTACTCAGGAGACTGAGGCAGGAGAATCGCTTGAACCTGGGAGGTGGAGGTTGCAGTGAACCGAGATCATGCCACTGCACTCCAGCCTGGGTGACAGAGTGAGACTCTGTCTCAAAAAAAAAAATCTCCCACTTGATTCCTATCACTTTCTCTCTTTCCCTGTTTGCCTGCCAGATGGTACTCTCCAGAGCAAACTTGGAATCTTCATATTGAAGATAGCAGTACCTCTGTCAATGTGGGTCCCTGAATGACATTCCTCTTCCCTGGCCTCCCACCCCTTCACTCTAGGCTGCTGATTAAACTGTACCTGGAAAATAAACTTCCATTTTTTAAAGCTCCTGAGATTTCAGGGCATGTTTGTTGTAGCAGCTTGCATTGCCTTAACCCATACATCTGACTGGGACCCTTCTTGCCAGAATTGTTGGTGCATCTCATTCTGCCATTGGAAGGTGGAATGGGGTGGGGTAGGCATCCCTTCTTTGCTGCAATCATGTAAGAACCCAAGTTCATATAATCTAAGACAACTAGAGGAATCCATTATGGTTGCTACTGAGATGCCTAATGTCCAAACCTCAGAGAGTCATTTGAGGGCAGGAGGCGCCACCAGAGCCACCCACTCCCTTTGTGCCAAGCCAGGCCACCTAGACCTTCACAGTGTGGCATAGGTTAAGACCATAGGCTCTGCAGTCAAATGTTAACAAGACATTTAATCATTGTGTTTCAGTTTCCTTACATGTAAAGTAGCACTTCCTGTTCCATAGGTATAGGCAGATTAAATGAGCTAATGCAGTGGTCCCCAACCTTTTTGGCACCAAGGACTGGTTTGGTGGAAGACAGTTTTTCCACCAACTGGGGGTTGGCGCGGGAGAAGGAGGGATGGTTTCAGGATGAAACTGTTTTACCTCAGATCATCAGACACTGGATTCTTATAAGGAGTGCACAACCTAGATCTCTCACATGTGCAGTTCACAATAGGGTTCACACTCCTATGAGAATCTGATGCTGATCTGCCAGGAGGCAGAGCTCAGGTGGTAATGCTCGCCTGTCACTCACCTCCTGCTCTGTGGCCCGGTTCCTAACAGGCCATGGACTAGTATCAATCCCTGGCCTGGAGGTTGAGGACCCCCGAGTTAATGCATGTAAAATAAATGCCTGTAATGCATCTGACACATGGTGAGAACTCAGTAAATACTAGTAATTATCACTATAGACCAGTGCTAATGGAACTTTTTTTTTACAATAATAGAAGTGCTCTGTATCTGTGCTGCCCAAAACAGTGGCCATCAGCCACATGTGACCACAGTATTGAGCACTTGAAACTTGACTGGGGTACTAAATTCTAATTATGTTTAACTTTAATTAATTTAAATTTAAATAGCCACATGTAGCTAATGGCTACCATGTTGGACAGCACAGTTATAGACCATTTAATTGCTTCAGAAGGTTTCTATCTCAAACTGTGTAAGTCAGGATTCAATCACAGAAGGAGAACCACTAAGGTGCGTGCACGTGCGCACGCGCACACACACACACACACACACACAAAGGGATTTGCTACAGAGATTTGTCCTAATACAACTGTGGGAGCTGATTAAGCAGTCTCTATAAAGCTCTCATCTTCACATCTGATGCTGGGACTCGAGATCTATGGGACAGGCAGTTGGGAAGGAAGGATAAATGTAAGATAAGGGAGAGCAAGAACAACCTGGAAACCAGAAGCATGCATTGTAGCCCATGAGAACAGACTGAGACCCACGTCACTTCTTGTTGCTTTTGACCTTGGCAGTATGGATGTCCTGCAGAAGCTAGGCCCTTCATCATAAAGTACACACATGGCCCAGGAGCCAAAGAAGCTGAAGGAAAACCCAGGAGAAGGTGGAGCAGTTACAGGCCCGGCAGCTCCCTGGTCCTAATAAGATAAGGCAACTGATCATTGCCAACCTATCTGAGCTACAAAATGGCTGCTGCCCACATCTGCCCAGATATCCCACAGGAAACTCTCTTCTGCCCTGCATTAATTAGAAACATGCAGGAAAGGGAATTTTGGGAAACGTAGTTAGTCTAGCGAAGGTGATGCATTATGGAGCCACTACACATACTAGCATGCTAATGAGCTCAATTTTCTATCTGTTAATACTTCTAAATAAAACATGAAGCTAACATCTCCCAAGGCTCTATTTCGTTGTTTCAGTTCTGCAACTGGCCTAGAGAATTCTGAAGATCCTTGCAGCCAGCTAACGTTATCTTTGAGTGGTAAGATTAGGAGTACTTTTAAAGTTTTTCCTTATATTTTTCTGTGGCTTAGAATTCTTCCCACATAAAACCACATTATGATTATAATCAGAAAAAAAATTAGTTACTTTTTAGAAGCCAGCCTATGACCCTCTAGGGAGACCATGCATCCCACTTAAGGGCAACCCAATAACATCGTGATTAACTGTGTCTTCTACATTCTTCCTGGAAATTTCACCTGTTCTTGACTTTGTACAAGAACTTATAAAACGTAAGTTATGGTCATCAGATCTCCTGAAGCCCTCTGCCTCTCTCCTCCCCTGTTCTCAAAGTGATTCCAAGGACATTTTAGAAACTGGAAGCAAATAATATAAGGAGAAAAGAAACTGGAGTGGAAGTCTTGCACATAGAAGGGAGAAATCATTTTTAGATAAGTCACTGGGGAAATGAAGAATAGAGAATGCATCCTTGATATGGTTTGGCTGTATTCCCACCCAAATGTCATCTTGAATTGCAGCTCCCATAGTTCCTACATGTTGTGGGAGGGACCTGGTGGGAGATAATTGAATCACGGGAGCGGTTTCCCCCATACTGTTCTTGTGGTAGCAAATAAGTTTCATGGGATCTGATGTTTTTATAAGGGATTTCCCCCTTTCACTTGGCTCTCTCTTTTGCCCACTGCCATGTAAGGCGTCCCTTTGCTCTTCCTTCCTCTTCCACCATGATTGTGAGGCCTCCCCAGCCATGTGGAAATGTGAGTCAATTAAACCTCTTTCCTTTATAAATTACCCAGTCTTGGGTATGTCTTTATCAGAGCATGAAAATGGACTAATACAGTCATTGTATTAACTACTGACGTGAGCAGTATTTACTGTGTATTATTCTCGATACTTTAACAGTAGTACCTATGAAGTATGTCCTATTATAATTATATCTTCATGCCTGTTTTTCACCTGGGAAACTGAAGTGCAGATGGGTTAAGTAAGTGGTCAAAGTTACATAGTTAGCAAATGGCAGAGCCAGGATTTGGACCTAGGCTGTCCTGGTCTTTGGAGTCTAGGCTCTTAACCTACCTGCCACACTTCCTTTCTTCAGGGGTGCAGGACAGGGTCATGTGGACTGTGGGAGTTCGATAGATTAACTGCTGGCAGGCCGATTCCTGTTTATTCCTCACTGCCACATCCCAGTGACCCCCCACCAAATCCTCTCACTTTTACCTTAGAAGGATCTGTTGAACCTCTCTTTTCATGCCAGCTTCCCAAGCATGGGTTCAAGTCCTCATCGTATCTTTCCCAGTCTACCCCTGTAGCTTACTCTCTGGCCTTCCCACTTCAGATTTCCCTCATTTATTTCATAGGTATATAAAAACTATTGTTCTGTATCAGGAACAGGGGCAAGGGGGAGGAGAGAATGGGGAGTTATTGTTTAACAGGTATGGGGATTTGGTTTGGGAAGATGCAGAAGTTCTAAAGAGAGAAAGTGGAGATGGTTGCATAAAAATGTGGACATACTTAATGCAACCAAACTGTACACTTAAAAATGGTTAAGATGAGGCCGGGCACAGTGGCTCATGCCTGTAATCCCAGCACTTTGGGAGGCCGAGGCAGGCGGATCACCTGAGGTCAGGAGTTCGAAACTAACCTGGCCAGTATGGTGAAACCCTGTCTCTACTAAAAATACAAAAATTAGCCGAGTGTGGTGGTGGGTGTCTGTACTCCCAGCTACTAGGGAGGCTGAGAATTGTTTGAACCTGGGAGGTGAAGGTTGCAGTGAGCCGAGATCGTGCCACTGCACTCCAGTTAGGGCAACAGAGTGAGACTCCATCTCAAAAAAAGTTAAGATGGTAAATTTTATGTGTTGTATATACATATGTATATATATTCATAAAAACGTATATATGTGTATATATAGACATAAAAACATATGTAACATATATTTGTGGTTTATATATATAAATAATATATAATAAATATAAAAATAATAATTGTTCTGAAATGTACCTTAAAAAGCCTCTACTGCTTCTCCTTCTCCACAAGATAAAGCCTACATTTCTTAGCATAGCTTTCATTACTTGATCATCTGGCTCATGTGCCATGCAGGACTCTAGCTTGGCCACCATCTTTTTGTGCTGATGACCTTGTGATCAGCCACTCCCTTTTGGCCCTTCTCCTGGAAAGACCCCATAGAACTGAGAGCTATCATTCAGCCTTGCTGATTATCACGGAAGTAGAAGGAATGATGGGTTAATAAGGAGATAGACTCACAGACAGCCTCTCAAGTGGCCAGAGAGCATAGAGTGAATGGAGATGGTATAGCTTAGTGAAAGAAGTATGGGCTCTGAAGTCAAACAAATCTGAGTTTGAGTTCAGGCTTACCATTAAACTCTCTATTTGTGAAATGAGGATGATTGTTTCCTATTGTAGGGCTATTGTGAGGATTATTAGCGATCATGTCCCAAATATAGTAAGTATTCAGTATAAGATACATATTGTGAATTCTGTTTAGCTCAGACTCAGTTAACTAAGTTTGGAAAGAAAGACATGGGTGATATTCCGGTTATCTATTTCTGTGTTACAAACCACCCCAAGCTTGGTAGCTGAATACAGCTGTCATTTAGTTTGCTCACAGATCTGTAACTTGGGAAGAGCTCAGCAGGAGGGCTCATTCCTGGTCCACGTGGAGTCAACTGGGGCATCTTGGCTGAGGGCTGGATCCTCTGCTTCCAAGATGGCCCGTGCACATGTCTGGCAAGTTATTGCTGGCTGTTGGCTGGGAGCTCAGTGGAAGCTAAGGACTAGGAACCTCAGTTCCCATGTGGCTTCTCTACATGGCCTGGGTTCTAAGGATAAGAGAGAGGGAGAAAGAGAGAGAGTGAGAGCGTGCAGGCAGAAGCTCTGTTGCCTTTTGTCACCTATCCTCTGAACATGGTTACTTGCACCATGTTCTCTTACTCAAAGCCCATCCAGGATCAACAGAAGGGGATATAGGTTCCACCTCTTGACAGAAGAGTGGCAAAGTTCTGGAAGAACTTGTGAGATGAGAAATATTGCTGTGGCCATTCATGGAAAATGCAATCTGCCACCAGGGGTTTTCAGCTTCTAGTTTAAGGCTTTAGACTTGGAGCCCATAGGGAAGTGGTTTCTGAGGTTTAAAGAGTGTCATGGGCACCATGTGCGACGTGGAACCAGGAGGCGGGGGACATGAGTTTTAATCCTATCACCACGCAGCAGTCTCCTCTTACACAAAGCACTCACCTGGGGCCCTGGAGTTGTCATTTGTAACCAGATGGTACCCTCTTCAGCTTTACTCTTCCCCAGTTCTCTGAGACTGTGAGGTCCAAGCACTGTCCATTCCAACTCCGACATGTCAGCCATGGCTGAATCAGTGCTTCTCCATCCATCCTCTTTTCACATCAGAATTGTTAGAGGAGCTGTCAAAAATGCAAATGCCCAGGTTGAAATGATCAGGGGTGGGATCTGTACATCAGTCATTTAATTTAAAAAAAATTTTTTTTAGAGATGGGTTCTTGCTGCGTTGCCCAGGCTGGTCTCAAACTCCTGGCCTCAAGTGATCCTCCTACCTAAGCCTCCTGAGTAGCTGGGATTTGAGGTGCTAACTACCACGACTGACTATATCAGTAATTTCCCTGGGGGTGATATTAACGTGCAGCCAGGGTTGAGAATCAGTGAGCTCTGCCATTGTGTCCATCTAAGAGTGTACAGGAAGTCAATCAAAGGAACCCAAGTGTAGCCATTGCTTTTTGTGCCCCTGTCACATCCTTTTGAGCCATCTATGAGACCAGTCACAGAAGAGGTGGACAGTTCTGTGCTCGCAGACTTCTCCTGTCTGCCTCTGGGGTTTCCCCTGAGCCCTGGCAGCCTGCTCAGCTGTCACAGGAAGAGCCCAGGAGTGCAGGGGAAGTAATGGCCCAGAAGCAAATGTCAACTGTTGGGGAGGGAGCCTTGGATAAATGCCCCAGCCTCCAGCCCTTCCTGGAGATAATTCTAGAAGGCATTCTCTATGCTTCTCAGAGGTCCCTTTGGACTTGAGCTCCCACTATCCACAACAAACACCCCAAACTTGGCTTCCATCCTTCCCTGTCTCTTTCTCCCTGCCTCCTGGGATCAACTCCCAAAGAATGTACTTGCGCTCCAGTCTTGATCTTAGGTCCTGCGACCCAGAGAACGGAAACTAAGATGCCAAGTGATCACTACTCAATGGTGAACTGGCAAAGAGTGGTATGAACTAAGGGAAATTGGAAAATCGCTCGCCACACCCAAACCACTAGTGCACGCACCCCTGCCACCTTTCCAGGCGCTTCTGCACTTAAGACTCCCACAAGGGACTCTTGCTAACCCATACATGACAGATGCTTTGGTGAGAAGGAACGTGTCAGCTGGCGAGCAGCAGAATCACTCGAGACACTAGTGGGGTCAGGTAGGAGAGGGTTTCTTTCTTCACGCTGTATCTCTTCTGGAGAAAGCAGAGATAACCCCACAGCAGAGGTGTCCAATCTTTTGGCTTCCCCGGGCCACATTAGAAGAAGAATTGTCTTGGGCCACACATAAAATACACTAACACGATAGCTGATGAGCTAAAAAAAAAAAAAAAAAAAAAAAAATCACAATTCTCATAATGTTTTAAGAAAGTTTATGAATTTGTGTTGGGCCACATGTGGCCTATGGACTGAGGGTTGGAGAAGCTTGCCTAGGGCATGCATTCTCTATGGGGGTGCTATCATCCCCACTGGGGTGGAAAGTTGGTTCTTGGTGGGAAAAAAAAAAAAAAAAAGCTTATATATGACACAGGGCCAGGACTAGGATAAGGCAAGTCGGGGTCCAGGGAAGCAAATATTAAGGAGACAGCCACTCCCAGGGCTGTGGATGTCCACACATACATAAACATATTAACTCGCTAGATGGCAATGAGCCTGCGCATAAAGAGATGAAAAGGATCAGGCAGAGGCAGAAAGTGCTGCAGTTTGAAATAGACTGGTCTGGAACAGCCTCTCGGAGAAGGTGACATTTGAGTAAAATGTGTAGAAGACTCTATAGCAAACCAACGGACCCTGTTGGGGAAAAGTGTTCCAGGCAGGTGGAACAGCAGAGGCAAAGGCCCTGAGGTGGGAATATGCTTGGTGTGTTGGAGAAACGGCAGGGAGGCCAGGGTGGCTGAGTGAGGGGAGGGCAGGAGAAGATAAGGTTGGGGTAGAGAGCTGTCTGTTTCATGGGAATGTTGGGGAGATTTTAATTGAGTGAGGAGCACAGGTATAAGGCCAGTGTCATCAGTGTCCAATAAAGGCGAGTCTGCCTTCCGCTTTCCCCACCCTCAAAGCCTAAGCAGCATTTACATGTCATCACACTGAAAGAGCTCTAGAAGCTACCAGCCTTGGGAAGTTATACCACTCACTTTGGAAGTGAATGGAAATCATGGCTAGCATTCTAAAAGAAAAGCACAGCCAAGACGCTCCATTATCAGCATATCAGCACAGGCCAGGACCAGCAGCCTAGATTGCTAGCCATGTGTCTAGTTTCAGAGGCACTGGGAAGGGGGAATGATCCCCCAGTATCCTCTACTGGTCAGAAAGTTAATTTCAAGGCTCTCATTCTTTCTTAAGTGCACATCCCTCCTGGTGGAGCACGATGGACACCCAGTAGGTCAGTGGCCCTTCCTTCTTTTCAGCCCACAGCCCAAGATGAGAAGCGGCCCGGTGTAGTGAAGCTGGAGAGCCTGCCTCACATCCTAGTTCTGCCCTTTTACATGTAATCTTGGGCAAGTTACTTGACTGCTCTTTTCCTCCATTTCCCTGTCTGTAAAATGGGGATAACGTACCTTATAGGGTTGTTATGAGGGCTAAATGAGCTAATATTTATGCGGTGCCCGGTCATATAGTAACGGTGTATAAGTGCTTGTTAATTAAAAATAGACTCCCTTTTGGGACTCTGCTCTTCTCAGGAAAACATGCATACGAACACACATTTGCATTTTATTTTGGGGCATTTATGGATGCTCCAAAATGCATCTCATGGACCCTTGGGGAAGGGACAGTTCATAAAGCCCCGAGAGAACCAGGATGAGTTCTGGAGGGATCAAGAGCCAGGGGGATGGGTGGGCGATACTGTGCGAAGGCAGGAGAAAAGCAAGAATTGGGGGCTGGGGGCTCAAGAACACATTTCACCTTCTTCCCGTTCTGGCCAAAGTCCACCTAGAACTGCTGATTGCTTGCTCCTTGGGAAGTTCCATCAGCTAAGAGCTGAAGTTTTCTTTAATGATGTCATTATTAATCGTTTAATAAATACATTATGTAAGAGTACTTATTGAGCAGTGTCCCAGCGCAAGTAAACATGTTTTGGATATGCCAGATTAGAAATGTTTTCATTCAGTTTTGGGGGTTATGTAGTAAACTCTGAAAATGCAGTTCCTGGAAGAGTGTCTGTTATCCCAAGCCCTGAAGAGCCAGTGTAATAACAACAAAAATATTGTTCTGTTTGGGATTCCCATATAAGAGTGCCTAGGCGTGGTGGCTTGTTTTTAATTATCTCTCTATGGAACAGTAATTCAATCCAGAGGACTGCCACCAGGTTACAAGTTTCAGTCGGGTTGAAAATATTCATGCAAGGAGAGCTAGTCGTAATCTTTTTAGATCCACTCCCAAAAGATTAAGCCTTTGTCTTTCCCATCCAACTTGGGGAAGAACGTGGTAGAAGTAAATACTCACAGTATTACCACAATCACAGCTGTAAGACAACCATCTCACATTTGAAGTCTTAATATCTACCACAGTGTCAAACAGCAGGGAGAAAAATGAACACTTCAGAAACACCCAGACATGACCTTGCATGACTGTGGTGCAGGTAGTTTATTTGGGAGGTTATCCCAGGAATCAGGAGTGAAGGAGCAGGCATTAGGAAAAGAGAGAAGGGGGAAGGCGGTAAGAAAAGAGGAAAAGTCAGTAACGGGTATGTTATTTAGGTCACCGCTGTAGGCAATGGGGGCTCACAATGGCTGACTTTTTAATGTTGTTTTTGATATGTATTTGGGTGGACATTTTAGCATACATTTGTAAGACCTGTTTAAGGCATCTATCTGCTATGATCCGCAGCTATAACTACTCTTCCAAACTTTGGAATCTGAGTCACAGTCATCTTAGAAGTATTCTTGAGTCTTTCCTCTGTTGACTCTGCATTAGTCATTTTGCCTTGTTACTTTCAGATCCAATCCCCAACCTTCCCTTACTCTGTATCACAGAGACCTGACCCCTTGCAATATCTTTCATGTCTCCTTGCCAACTGGCTTCCAGCTAGGTTCGGCCAGTGGGTGGCAGTGACAGGAGATTGGAATGCAAGAGGAAAGGGGGAAGTCAGGGTATTTCTCCCCCTCTCTCGGTTTGGCTGGCATCTCTAATGGGGACTGTGTCTCTTCCGTGATTCCAGTCTCACTGGACAGACCCCCTCCAATATCCCTTGGCCTGAACTCCTGCCCCATGGCTCTGTTCATCGGTATCTGGTAATATTACCTCCCTCCTTTGCTCTTCCAGTATCTTCCTGCTGTTACTCACCTTTGGATTGCTCCAGTTCTTCATCGTTGCACCATTTCCCTGTGTTATATTCCTGCTCTTGAACTACCTGTCGTGGGTTCCCGACTGATCTCTGACTGACAGAGATTTCTTAAGGATTTCATTAGTCATTGCAAAAATATTTTAGGACATCAACCACAAACAAGACACTGGACTAGATTCCTGGAAGGTAATAAATAAAGCATCAAGCAGCTTAGCATCTAGTTGGGTAAACAAGGCACACAGTGGAAAAGTTAGATGATATCTGTCCAAATGCCAAGTGAATGAAGGGTGTAGTCAATGAATACTTGAAGATATAAAGAGGAGAGAGCCAGCTCCATCAGCTTTTGTAACCAGGGCATGCTTTAGAGGGCCAGGGAGCCAACATAAAGGGGTCATCTCCCAAAACTTACAATTTTGTAAAGCAAGGTGAAAAATTGGAATTTTATTTGAAATTTCCTGATTTTTATATGTTAGTGAGTAATTCAAATTTTCAGTAACTTGGAGCTGGGCATGGTGCCACACCTCTGTAGTCCCAGCTACTCAGGAGGCTAAGGCAGGAGGATCACTTGAGCCCAGGAGTTTGACCCCCCCATTTCTGAAAAAATTTTTTTTAAATAGCCAGGTGTAGTGGTATGTGCCTATAGTCCCAGCTACTCAGGAGGCTGATGTGGGAGGATCCCTTGAGCCCATGAGTGGTAGGCTGCAGTGAGCTATGATTGTGCCACTGCACTCCAGCCTGGGCAACAGAGCAAGACCCTGTCACTAAAAGGATAATAATAACAAAAAACTCCAGCATAATTCCCACTATGTAGACAAGATAAAACTTGTTTGGAGGCTGAATTGAGACTGTGGGTGTACAATTGGTGGATGGATTACTGTATGGGGGAAGAAATAGGAGGCAAAGAATGTTAGGATTCCTTCCAATTAGAAGGTTCTAGGGTTCTAATTTTTCATCCGGGTATGAGGCAATGATGGTCTGGGTATGGAAGAGGGCAGTGAACAAGGGGAGAAGGGACAGACGAGAGCGAGATTAAGGAAGATTAATAATAATACCCTACGGCCAGGCACGGTGGCTCACACCTGTAATCGCAGCACTTTGGAAGGCCAAGGCAGGCAGATCACTTAAGGTCAGGAGTTCGAGACCAGCCTGGCCAACACGGTGAAACCCCATCTCTACTAAAAATACAAAAATTAGCCAGGCGTGGTGGCAGGTGCCTGTAATCCAAGCTACTTGGGAGACTGAGGCAGGAGAATCGCTTGAACCCAGGAGGAGGAGCTTGCAGTGAGCCGAGATCAAGCCACTGCACTCTGGCCTGGGTGACAGAGCGAGACTCTGTCTCAAAATAATAATAATAATAATAATAATAATAATAATAATAATACCCCACATTTCTGTATTCGTTTATGGTCTACAGAGTTTATCATTGGAACTGGGATAGAGTAGAGCCTCAGAGGTTAGGCTCAGAAGTCAAACTGTCTTCGTTCAAATCTCAGGTCTACAAGCAATGATCTGTGGGGCCTTGAACAAGTTTCTAAACCTCACCCAGCCTCAGTTTCTCAAGCACTAACAAGGAATGATGTTAATGATATCACCTACCTCTTCAGGGTCGAGGAGTCCTTCTCGTGGCATAACTCTGACCCACTCTTCTGCCTTCCTCTTCCACTTTTAAGAACTCATGGACTAGATTGGGCCCACCCAGGTAATCCAGGATAATCGATCCATCTGAGGATCCTCAGTGTTCATCACATTTGCAAAGTTGTTGACTGATTAAATAATAAAGTGTGTTTGAAGTCCTTCATGTGGTAAGCCTGGATCACAGGAAGCATGGATCAGTTTTTGCTATTCCTGTTATGCCATGTACATTCTCTCTTTGAGAATCCTTGCAACAGCCCCATGCTACAATGAGAAGACTGCCCGGGATGCAATGACTGGATATGGAGGTGGGAGTTGGGGATGGGAAGGAGTCAGGAGCAATGGCCAGAGAGTTAGCATCTTGGTTTGTAGACTCGACTCTACTGTTAAAAGTAACTCTTTGTTTCTGAGCTCTTCACTTGACCCCTGTAGGATTTTCTCTCTTGAAGGATGGTTCCTTGCAACTCATTCTCCATAATTTAGGAAACTGGGTTTCTGAGTATGGTGGAAAGACTAATGGCTCCCCAAAGATGTCCACATCTTAAAATCCCTGGAACCTGTAAATACGTTACCTTACATAGCAAAAGGAAATTTGCAGGTGTGATTAAAATGAAAGACCATGAGATTATCGTGGACTACTTGGGTGGGCCTAATAGCTCTTAAAAGTGAAGAGGAGTCAGAGTGATGCCACCTGAGAAAGACCTGGCCCTGTCCCATCATGGCTGACTTTGAAGATGGAGGAATGGGGCATGAGCCAAGAAATGTGGAGGGCTTCTAGACTCTGGGAATTGAAGGATGGCCCTCAATTTATTGCTAGCAAGAAAATGAGGACCTTGGTCCTACAACCACAAGGATCTGAATTCTGCTTATCCTGAATAAGCAGGAAATGGATTCTCCCCTGGAGTTTCCAGAAAAGAATGTGGCCTAGCATCATCGGCAGCACTGATTTTAATCTGGTGAGACTCCTACTGGACGTCTGACCTGCAGAACTCTAAGATAACAATTTTGTGTTTGAAGCCACTAAGTTAATGGTACAGCAGCAACAGCAAACTGGTACTGAAGTTTTCAACTTCAATGTTTGGCTGGTGTTACTGGCAATACTATTGAGTTCAGGAACTGATCAAATGTGGAAATGATGTGGGGTGATGAGGGATGAGTTCTTGGATATACCAAGTTGGAGAAGCAATGACAGCAAGACATTCACATGGCAGTGCTCAAACCACACTTGGCCATGTGGGATTAGAGTTTGGAAGGTAGTGGCAATAACTGAAAGAAAAAAAAAAGTGCCTGGGAGGGGATGCAGGGAAAGAGACTCCATCGATGGGGCCAGTTTCTTAAGTTTCCAGTTCGTCTGGCTCCATTTGGCTTCCATTCTAAGCCAAACTCCTGCTCATCCTAATTGGAATATATGGACTTTGTTTAAAAAAAAAAAAATCACTAGGGAGTCATACTGAGTAAATTTTATAGACACAGCACCATAATTTTATTTATTGACTTAAATTGAGACTTCCATAAATGAATAATGCTTGAAAATTGGCTCTTTGTAGGTTCCAAAGGAAAATCTGAAAATTTTAAATGTTTTTCCTTTCTTTGTTTATGAATCTTTTTAACAATGGAAATGTTTTGTCTCCTAAGAGTGGCATGGAGCTCAAATATATGACTCACTGGATATGACGACCACCTCTTTAAGTTGTAACAAATGGGAAGTGAGTTAGGAAAGGGCCCAAGAGAAACATAAGCTGATCCTCAGGGAAGTGTAAGTCCTGGGGGGATACCTCTAGGTTGGACCAGGAGTGAGGTGGAGCATCATAATGAGAGACAGAAAAAGTGAATACATGTTAGTCACTGAGTAGCTGGGTTCCTAAAGGAAAAAGAAATGCCAAAAGAAAAAAGCAGAGAAGAATCATTTAAAAATATCTAGCTTTAATTTACTAGATTCCCTCCCTTCATCAAAGTAGAGCGCCGTCTTTCCTGTTGGGAGTTACTGAGAGCCCTGTACGTTTCTTGATGAAAGAGACGGTCCAACCCCTCATCTACTTTTTTGTTGTTGTTGTTGTTGAAACAGAGTCTGGCTCTGTCGCCCAGGCTGGAGTGCAGTGGTGTGATCTCAGCTCACTGCAACCTCTGCCTCCTGGGTTCAAGCAATTCTCATGTCTCAGCCTCCCAAGTAGCTGGGATCACAGATGTGCACCACCATGCCTGGCTAATTTCTGTGTTTTTAGTAGAGATGGCGTTTCTCCATGTTGGCCAGGCTGGTCTCGAACTCCTGGCCTCAAGCAATCCTCCTGCCTCGGCCTCCTAAAGTGCTGGGATTATAGATGTGAGCCACTGCGCCCAGCCTCGTCTACATTTTGATCAAGTTTCAGCTCTTGATTATAAGCCCACGCCTATCAAACTCAGGGATGGTGGACCAGTTTTGTGAGTTTCCAGAAAAACTTCCTTCTCTGCTCTGGCTCTTCTCTTACGCTTGAGTTGCCCATTTTTTTCTAATAAGTAAGAAAGAGGTGAAATGCAAATCAGCCCCCTGTGTGTACACAGCTCTGGTCAACAGATTTGGCAGTGGAGAAGGTTGGAACTATGGCCATCCACTGGGCAAAATTGTCAGTGAAGCAATGTTAGCCTCTGTTGCCCCTTGACGTCACTCTCCATCCCTCTTCTCTGGTACCTAAGTCTTCCCAGGTGCCTTCATCCTGCTGCCTGCCTTTGCCAGGTGCCTGCCCTTCGTCACTTTACCTGCCCACACTGACAGGTGTCATTCTGAGGGTAGTCCATATTGAATATTGATTTTACCCAGGGCTTTCCCACGTTGCCCAGTGTGGTAGCTCTTTGCTAGATGATCAGATGAATTCACCCAATTCAAATGAACTCATACTAAGATGTGAATGACTGATAACCCCTTAAGTGCTCCAAAATATATTTTTTAAATTAACCCTTTCAGGCTGGGCATGGTGGCTCACACCTGTAATCCCAGCACTTTGGGAGGCCGAGGTGGGTGCTTGAGCCTCAGGAGTTCAAGACCAGCCCTGGCAACATAGTGAGACCCCCGTCTCTACAAAAAATAAAGTAAAATAATTAGCTAGGTGTGGTGGTGCATACCTATGGTCCCCAGCTACTCAAGAGGCTGAGGTGGGAGGATCACTTGAGCCTGGGAGGTCCGAGGCTGCAGTGAGCCACAATTGCACCACTGCACTCCAGCCTGGGCAACAAAGTGAGACCGTGTCTCAAAAACAAAATTAACCCTTTAAAAGCTAACTCAACAGACTCTGATTAGTGGAATATTAAAGTAACATGAGAGATATGGAAGAACAGAGACTAAGGAAGAAGTAACTCCAATTAAATTAGGGCACCAAAGCACCTAGCCACTTGCCTACTTTTGCCTTGTTGGCTGCAGGGTAATTGGGGAACTTGGGCACTTATTCAGTCCTGCTTTCAAGCAGAACTACGATTTTAATTATCCCAGAAAACAATCAGTACCCTACCATCATTTCAAGAAAATAGGCTTCTGGAGGCCACCAGGTATGTTTCACTGTTCTTTGTTAGTTTGCAAACATACTTACTTTTTCCTATTAATTATATCTCAAGATATCATTGTGAAAATAATTATCCCTTTGTAATTAATTTTTTGTCATGTATAAGATAACACCCCATGTGGGTCAGTGTTTGGGGATGTATCACTCCCAAAGGGTAGTGTAAATTGGTCCAAGTTTTCTCTAGGGCATTTTGCAAACAATATTTATGGAATTTCTGAAAGAAATAGCCACATATATATGTAAAAATTTAGCCCAAAGGACTTATTGCAGCATTGTTTGTAATCATGAAAAATCGTACACACCAAAATGCCCATTAAGAGGAAATGTGTTATATAGATAAATGGTACATACAACAATTGAAGTGCTATTCAGCCATCATAGATGGTGTTGTGGAAAACTGATGATACAGAATGACATTCAGGATATATTGTCATAAGAAAAATCAAGTTATAAATATATTTGTGTGATATAATCCTTATACATATACATACATATATACACATATAAACATATGCATGTATCTGTATATATGTAAATATATATACACATATAAACACATATGCATATATCTGTATATATGTACATATATATATACACATAGAAAGAGTAATATATACCAACATGTTAATGTCATTTTTCTCTGAGTGGCAAAATTATAGATGGTTTTTATTTTCTTCTTCTTGCTTATCTGTCATTTCTAAAGTTTCTCCAATAAGTATGTATTATTTTCATAGACAGAAATATAGAATTACTTTTCTTTTAAGGGATCTGAGCACTTTCCCCAAATAAATAACTCAGCAGCTCTTGTAGTTTATAAACCCAGAGACGTCTGATCTAGCTTAACTCATAAGAAAGAAATGGCTGAATAGATAAAACGTCTGTGTTCAAAAGCAGCACAGTTAACGGAAGTTTAATTTATGCAAACATACACGTTTACTTTTATACATTTTTAGGAATATTATCCAACAGCTGACGTTCTTAGTCATCATTTTCAGTTTGAAATTAGCTAAACCATTATATGACAAAATAGATGAAGCACCACCAACAGTTCAAAATTGGAAAGATTGCCTCACCAAAGATAGGTCTCTGTAGAGAATTAAAAAGGATTGATTAGGCTGTTGAAAATAATAGTAAATTAACATACTGCCCTCTTTTGGTAGCTATTTGTAATTCAGCTTACGTTCACTTCCATTAAAGATGTTAAATCTCCTACAAATGTGTGCATAAATTAAACTAATTTATCTTATTTTTAAAAATAAATTTTATTGTGCACATTTGAGGTTTATAACATGATGGGATGGAGTACACAGGGATAGTAAAATTGTTACAGTAGTGAGGCTGATAAACATTCACATACTTTTTTTTAGTGACATGAGTAGCTAAAGCCTACTTATTTGACAAAAAATCCTTAATATAATTGTATTGATTTTAGTCCTCATGAAACTAATTCTGAATCACCTCTTTTCCTCAACAGAAGATACTGATAATTCCAGTTTGTCACCACCACCTGGTAAGTTTTTTTTTTTTTTTTTTTAGAACTCTGAGGAATTTCAGGAAAATGGGGAATTTCAGGAAAATATTATTCTATAAGTTCTCTATGAAACATGGCATGTAGTCAGGTACAACAAAATTATTTTCCTCCAAGAAGCTTAATTAGGTCATTAAGCCTACTCCTGAAAAATCAATAGCCAGCATAGACCGGAGGACAGCCATATTGATCCATCCATATTGCTGGACAAAGCCAGACAACAAATCACAGGAGACTAAATTGCTAGTTTTCATTACAGTGATTACTTAAGTTCATCAGTTATTTTTAGTATTCTAGTTCACAAGTCTCTTGAAGAGTATCAGGAACATAAACATGCCAGATGTTTTTACATTTAAGGGAGGAGATGAGATGTTCACTTAAATATACACCCTCAGTACCTCCACCAAAAGGATATGTTTCACTAGGATTCTAAGGGCTTAGCACTCACTAGAATGGGAAGGCAAATACATTAGAACCCAGATTGGCAGGAGCCTGGAACAGAACCCGAACTCGAGACTGCTAGCTGGAATGGGACCTTAGGGATAAAGAGACCCAGCCCTGTCCCTTAGTTGATGAGATAACGCAGCCTGGAGTGGCTGAGGAACTCCTCTAAGATCACATAGCTCCATGTCACACAGAGGCAGCACATGGCTTCTCTGACTCCTACTTCTGTACTCTTTCGGGTACACCATCTATTCTAGAACAATCTTTTATGATGGGGAGTGAGTCAACTCACGTTCTTTCTATAGTTGTGTGCAAATGAGCTTCTACTGTTATTGATTCATTATTTAAATCCAATTAATCACAATAGCTGTACTTCTCATGCACTGCTATGTATCTGGAAGTCTTCAGACATCTCCTCGTTCTCCTCTCAATCTTGCAGCATAGGAAATATTCGTGTTATAGATGAGAAAACTGGGGCTTGGGGAGGATAAAACATGCTCATGTTCACACATTCTCTGGAGCCAGACGACTGGAGTTGTAATTTGGCCACCACCTTCCTGCCTTCATTGCTAGCTGTGTGGTTTTGGGCTACCTCCTTTAACCGTTCCATGCCTCAGTTTCCTCTCCTGTAAATTGGGGAGAATAATAGTACCTGCTCGTGGGGTAGTTGTGAAGATGGAATGAGATAACACATGTGCCAGGCACAGTGTAAACCCTTGGTAAGTAGTAACTATTATTTTTATAAGTTTTTGAGTAATGGGGCAAAGATTCAAACCCAGGACTGCAGGCCTCCAAAGTCCAAGCTCTTTTGATCTCGCCAATTTGCCCCCTAGTTGTTAAGCTTCTAGGGCACAATGAACCACTATATTTTTCTTCCAGCAGAATAGTCCTCAGCAAACTGAATCATGGTGATATCTGCAAAACCTTGTTTGCATAGAATAGGGAATGGGGCTCTGGGGGGACACACTGGGTCTAGTCACAGCCTGGGTTCTAGGTGCCCTGGGAGAGAGCAGTGCACACTGGAAGGTAAGAGCCAGTGTAGCATCAAGGGATGGATGGGCAGCCATGCCCAGCGGTCTCTTCTTTGCACAGTGTCGTCATTCATCAACATTCGCAAGAATTAATAGTCATTCCTTAAAAACTAGTTGTGGCCAATTATTTTGTTCTGTCCCAAGAGCAAAAAGGATTCTGTATCTACGCTTTGAATCTTATTGCTCAGGAACTGTCTTACTTCTCAAGAAATATCCTTGGTAATTTAAGAAATAAATAAATGTAGTAAATGACAAAATATGGAAACAATAATGTGGACAGACCGTTTGTGTGTGTTTCAGCCAATACATGAGCAGTCTAAAACAGGCCAGCCAAAGTGCCTTGACGCACCCAAATTTTGTCCATACCAGCTGAAAATCAGGCTCCCTACTGCAAAACTTACTTTAGTTATAAAATGTTTGTGTTTGCTTTTCCCATGTTTAGGTAGAGGTCAAGCCATTGGATCTTTTAAATATTTAAATATGTAAAATGTATGTAGTAGATTGACTTCTTAGCTTAAGTGGAGTCATTCCACAGGAAATTTATCACTTGATTAATTGCCTTAATAGCAGCCATATTTTAAAATAACTTGCCAGGAAATCTGGTTAGGTAGTACAGTATTGAGTGGTAGCAATTTTTTTAATCCTAAATTTACTGTGGGAAGATTTGCTAGGCATCATCATAACAGAATGGCACCAGCGTGCCAATATATTTCATGATTGTAATTCAGCAAGATATTTAAAATGTTTTCTAGAATGCTCTGGCTGAAAAAATTTTAAAGTAGTATTTCTTGTATTTTGGTCTGGTTCCTAATCTTATTTCTATAATATTCCATAAGTAGTTAGCAAGCTTTGTGGTCAGGGGTCTCAGGTTCACTCATCTTGGGTTCTTTTTCTACAATTCTCTGATTAAATTTTATACTCACTGAGCACTTATGGGACATGCAGATTTAACTACATCTTGGTCTGCTAGTGTGTTTTCTACTTCTTTTCATAATTATATCTCAAAAGTTTTAATTCTTTAAAATTTGACAAATAATTGTTTCAAAGTATTTATTTAATTTTTTTTTTCTCCTGCAGCTAAATTATCTGTTGTCAGTTTTGCCCCCTCCTCCAGTGGTACTCCAGGCAAGATTTTGAAAAAATTTAAACCTAGATTTAGTCCAATTTGTTAAAGTTTTGTTTTAATTATATCTTTGTATTGTTTTTCTCCTCGGGACAAAAAGAGGTTGAAACAACAAGCCTCAATGGTAAGAATTTTTCTGAAGCAAGTGAAAATTGATAACCTTTAATATGAATATAAGTGTAATGAATGGTGTTGAAGGTTTCCATCTCTAAATTATTTCTGAATACATCGAGTAGTTTCAAATAACCCAGAACAAAAACCCAAAACAAAACTTGTCAACCCTGGAGAGTGACCTAAACTTTCTGGTTAAATGATAACATTCTTACAGTCATGGAGGGAAGAGAGCCGTCCACCACTCTAATTGTTAGCTTAAAAAGAAAAGAAATATCGATCACATTTTGAATTCTCCATTCCTTTGCTGTCCAACACAATGCCAACAAGTTTTACATGACAGATTGTTTAAATGTGAAAAGCACATCCAGTAATTCAATATGATTCAGCATGGATTTGGAGGCACAGCATGTTCAAAGATAGCCTTTTTACAGATGATTTGATCAATTTTTAAATAGTATGAAATGGAAAAAAAATGGCTTCCCCATCATGCTAGAGAAAAGGGCAAAGAAGTGGGCTGTATTCAAAGCACGGGGGCAGAGCAGTACATTCTGTTCCCTCCAGTAAGTGAACAGAATGGGTAGACAGCCTTCCTTCCATCTTATTTTGATGAAACCCCAACACTTTTCACAAGCCCTTGGTTAAAATCAAATCTCACCATGTGGTTGGTGGTTAAAGAACTAAACAATCATAGATGCAGCTCATACTGATTGAAACTGGTTTAAATTCATATTTGGCCCAATGGGAAGGGACGGATGTTATCATTTTTATGTGCAGTTACCTCTCACAGTGAAAATAATATCTTCAATTTAGCTTTGGTGCAGTTTTTGGATCCCATTGTGTGTGTGTGTGTGTGTGTGTACCGTGTTTTAAGTATGATCATGTAATAAATGCTTTTGGTTTTTTCCTAAAATTTCATCCAGAATGATAAATTCTAGAATGATTTGGATTTAAAGAAATGCCAATAGAATAGATTTTAAATTGGATTTTAAATCAAACAGGATCCAAATGAGATTTTCTTAAAAGTTAGTCGAATATAATGGTCATTTACTCCAAATTTAAGCTAGAATTATTTTAAATTGCTTTATAAGAATGTACCGCTGGTAAAAATGTATTATGCATCCACAGGTCTATATGTTAAAATCAGTATTAATGTTGGAAATATCATATCCCTTAGGGACTTTCATTATAATAGAAAAAAAAGGGACAAAATAGTAAACAACATAGATGAGTTTATTCAAATCTAATGGTTACAGAAGTGTTGCTAAGTGTTTAGACATGTAACTTGCATTTGAATCAATGAACATTTGCTCAGGAATTGTCTCCAGGGGTTGGAGAATGGAGTAATGAGACGACGGGTAGCAAAAACATTTAGTAGTGTCAGTTGGCTTTTGCAAAACTAACTTCTCCCAGATTTGGGGAAAAGGGAAATGTTTAAGGAACCTTGGAAGACACACATGTTTATAAACCATGCCAGTAGTTATGCTAATTTTTATAATTTTATTTCAGATGTTACTTTAAGCTTACCCCCTTTAAACAAAACAGGTAATATCAAGTGATTTCTAAATGTAATAGCTTCTTCTGCAGCCTCTTGAGTTTCTTGCTTGTGCGGTCTACTGGGTTACTAAAGAGTTTTCTTTTGTCTCCTTGCCCTCTTTCCTGTGCCTTCAACCACTGATTTATGACCCCTTTTACTTTGACATTGAACTATAATTCTGTCATCACACTCCCAAACCTCTAAACGATGGCCATAGCACTCCATTTAAAATAGCATGTATTATTTTTGTGATTATAATAGTGATACATATTAGCTCATAAAAATGGAGAATGTAGAGAAATACAAAGAAGAAAACACAAATCATCTTTAATGTTACTTTCCTAAGACTATGACTGTTAACAATTTGGTCTATTTCCATTCAGTATCATTTATACATATATTTATATACATATACTCTTATATCCTTTGCAAAATAGTCATAATTTACATAGATTTTTGTATCTTGCCCTTTTGACTTAATATTACATTAGAAGTATCTTCCAGTGTCCCTTACTATTATGACTTGATAATATTCCATTTTGTACCATATGTTGAACTTTAAAGTTGTTTCTATCTTTTTAATAGAAGTTATTGCAATGAACATTCTGGTGCCAACATCTTTGCATTCATTTCTTATTTCTGTAGGATACATTCCAGGGATTACAGTATGCAAGGATTGCATTCTAAGGGTCAGCAGTAAGACTATTGTAAGACCCTTGATACTACTGCTCAGTTACCTTCTAGAAAGGTTGTGCCCAGCGACATTCCTGTCTGCAGTGGATGAGAATGTCTGTGTCACTGTACCTTTGCTGAGACTGTATCATATATTATTAAATCTTTCTCTCAACTCTTAGGTTTTATTTTTCATTCATGATTATTAGTGAAGTTAAACATTTTTACCCCAGAGCACTTTAGTTACCAAAACCAGAAGTTCATTTCACAGTTGTATTTTGTTTGCTCTGAAAAGGAAACTGTCAGGGCAAACAAAATAATATATTTAAAAGATTCTTAATGACAATGTGAAATGCTATCAGCCTTCATAATTACCACCCACCATTGCTCATGGGCCACACATTGAAACCTGACAGTTTCAGAAACCTCATTTGTGTGTCTTTGTTACTGATGAGTTTCTGCCAGGATAACATCATCATTCTTAAGAGTGTCTCCAATCTCTGAGCTTGGCCTTTTCTTCAGAATTTGCCCATTCACCCTAGGTGACAGAGCTTTGATGCAAATCTATGCCCTGAACACAGCCTCTTTCCATTGGCCATTTTTATAGCAAAGATTTCTGTACCCAGTTCTCCATCATCTGGGGAATGAACCATGAGCTCTGTCCCCAAAATGTGTTCGGAAGACATTTCTAAAGTTTGCTCCTTCGGGGCATGTTAATATTTGCCTGTGAGTCACGCACTTTGAACAGTCCTGGTTCTGCTGTGGGCATGTTATGTGACTGTATATAGGTGGATGATCTCGACTTCTCTGAGAATAGCATTCTCCATCGATACAATGGGGATAGTATTATGTTAACTCCTAAAGCAAGACACTTGATTGTATAATAGCAATACTTTACATCCCATGTGTACTGTTTCACATTAATTTTTATTCTGAATCTCCTGCTCTCTACAATCTATCAACTGAAGGTCCCGATAGTGGCTTAATTCTACATATCTGAAGTGTAAGTCCACATCATTTGTCTTGCAGCAGTGCATGGAAACTAAAGTAGAATTACACAAGCAGTGGGATGTGTAATGGGTGTGATCTAACTGTGTAAACATGGAACTCCAACTCCCAGACTCACCCTGTGCCAATGCTATAGGATCCGTGGATGCGGTTCCTGTTCATTCTGTTGCTGAGATGACTGATAGTGTCTTAAAGGTGTCAACAGTGTGACTTTTTTTTTTTAGCACTTCACTAAAATGATACTCATGGCAAATTGTTTTTTAAAAACAAGCAACAATTCTTCTCTAATATTTAAGTTGTTTCTTTGCAGAAAAAACTAAAATCACTATAGTAAAAACCTTCAATGCATCAGGTATGACTTATTATCAATATCAAGACTTTCTTTTTTTATAACTAAAGTAAAATTAAACAAATGGCTGGTGTTTATAATTTCTTTCCCTTTTTTCCAATCTTTTCAAGATAAAATCTGATCTTAATGAATAGATGTGTATGCACTGGGTACCTGAAATTGTTCTAGGTGTTTGGGGCTATATAATAATGATCAGACACAGAGCCCACCCTCAAGAATCTTCTAGTCTATGGGTGGAGACAAGGCAAACAAATAGATAACTAACATGAACATGCATGCAGATAAAGGCAATGATTATACAAGTATTACTGACATGGTTAAGAGGCATAGGAGTAGAGGGAGATGCAATTAATGAAAAAGTTAGAGGAATGAACCTCAAATTTTGTTTTTCCTGAGACAAGGTCTCACTCAGTGGCCCAGGCTACAGTGCAGTGGCACAATCATAGCTCACTGCAGCCTCAACCTCCTTGGCTCAGGCGATCCTCCCACCTCCGCCTCCTGAGTAGCTGGGACTGCAGGCTTGTGCCATCAAGCCCTGTTAATTTTTGTATTTTTTGTAGAAACAGGATTTTGCCACATTTCCCGGGCTGGTCTCAAACTCCTGGGCTCAAGTGATCTGCCTGCCTCAGCCTCCCAGAGTGCTAAGATTACAGGCCTGAGTCACTGCACCTGGCCAAATTCTTTTTAAATCCAAGAAAATGTGTACTTTTTAAGTTTCTGATACAAGACTACACACACAAGACATGCTTGACAAAGGCCTGATTTCAAGTAGGGGTTGGCAAACTATCACCAATGGGCCAAATCGGGCTCACTGCCTGTTTTTGTGAATAAAGTTTTATTGGAACACTACTATGCCCCTTTGCTTACATATTCTCTATAGCTATTTTTCTGCTGCATAAAACATGAGTAGTTGCAACAGAGACCATACGACCACAAAGCTTAAATATTTACTATCTGACCCTTTAGAAAGTTTTCTCACTCATGATTTAAGGAATGACCTGTGGCCATGTACATAAAGGAGATTACAGATGAGAACCCTAGCAATAGGGAAAACAAATTATCAGTATGAATGAGCAGCAAGAAGACACACATCACTGGAAATGGAGGTGCAGCTAAAATTTAGAAAAAGATAGATGATCGAATGAAAAGTTTAGTAAGTAATACAGCAATGGTTTAAAGGACATTTAAAGCATAACTACCCATTATAGAATCTATAAATTCTATATTTGCATAGTATATATGTTATAGTGAGTTCTATCTATAAGCAAGTATATTTGCTTATAGACAGAAGAAGAAATGAAATCTTTCTCTTTTGGTGTGGGTAACACTGCTTTGGAACAATATAAAAATCTACAGATCTGGTAATTTGGGGTACCTAAATTTAATTTGCTCACAAAATCAAAACTCATAGCTATAGGCGTCTTCGCTAAAGCATGATGCCTATGTATCAATAAATCACACTAGTAGAAACCATATCACATGCACTAACTCAAATTATAATTTTAATTTGTACCCAAACTAGTTTTCTCATAGAAATGAACTAAGGATTCCTAATGTGCAATGGAAAGAAACTAGCAATTGGGCATTGCACACATAATTCTGACCAAACAAGACCTAACAAGGAGACGTAAATATTTCTTAATATAACAAGTTTTTCCCTTGGCAGTTGGTTTAATACATTATCAGCATTTGCTCCTCCCATGTACTATGGATCTCTGATGCTTTGCCAAAAGGATGCAATTAATAAAGGAAGGCTTTTTAGAGAAGTAAACCTTGAGTTCTTTTCAAATTGAAGAAGAGATATACTTCTCCTCTCACCAAAGGAGAAAGTGTTTCTCAGGTTAATACATATAAAGTTTTGGTTCTGATGCTCATTTTATCTCCCAGTCATCTCTGTCTCCTTTGTATGCCTGTGTGGTCTGTTGTCCTGGTCATCACTCCATTTTGCCCTCACTAATACATAAATTTAAAAATGCTTTTATTTACTGACTAGTATCATCCACTAGATTGTAAGCTCCTTGAGGGCAGGATCTATATCTGGAAACTCCCAAAGCCTGTAGAATATGGTTAATGCTCAGCAAATATGTTTTGAATTTTGTAGATTTGCCCATGAAACAATATTATGACATTAATGTTATTTCATACATACATTTGCATAAAGAGCTAGGATTAACATTAGAGTGTTCATAGACTTTCCTACCTAGGAAAAGAAGGAGGATCTATGATTAAGGGCCATTCCATTTAAAGTCTTTACTTGGTTTGTGTTCATGGTGCTCTGTTTATACTGAACAGGAGAGGGATTAATTGGGAAGGAGACAAAAATTTTAGGGAGGAGTTGAGGGTCAGATATTGACATACTAAAGATTAGTAAAGAATTAAGTTCCATAGCTGACCAACCAACAAATGAAAACTCATTTCTTTAGTCTTTGTGGAATTCATCCAGCCAATTAAATCCAGCTTATAATATTGCTGGTCCACATTTGATGCCTACATTTATGAATTCTCTTGACATTGCAGCACATAAACACAGGCATTGACATGCTTAACCGGCTGGGTTGTGTTTTCTTTGCAGGCGTCAAACTCCAGAGAAATATCTGCAATTTGTCATCTATTTGCAATGACTCAGGTTAGTTCTTGTGTACATTATACATTACCAGATAAATTTCCTCCATAGAGATAAATGGTTTGCTTTCTTTTCTTTTGAGTATGTGGTATGTGCCTCTTGGATCTGCTTCTTTTCATGCCACCTGGCTATTAGGAGTCCCTAATAAAAACAAAACAAATTTTATATCTGGCTGAAATTATCTTCCCATTGCCTAGTAAGAAGATGGATTAACTTCCTTAATATGAGACATAAAGCTCTATAATAAATATTTTTCATTATAGTTTTAAATCCATAACTAATATCCTTAGAATTAATTCATGAACATAATTAATAAAGACATTAATAATTATTGAAAGTCACTTCTTACATAGAAATCTGTCAAGCTTTTCCATAGGGCCTTAAGTATTAGAGCTTAGAAACAGGATAACGTCTTGCTAAGAATAAACAGATCAGCCTGTTGAATGTTGAAAACTCATGTACACCTAGTTTAAGTGGATGCTAATTCCAGCAGTGTCCATAGTGTATTTTGCCATCTCTAACTAAGACCATTTGCTATTTTTAAAAATTGAGATGGAAATCTCTTGAGAACATGCTATTTTTGAAATGGGAATATTTTCCCTTCTGCCATGGGCCAGACGGAATAAAACAACAACTTTTCTCACCTTGGTTTGGCTCCCTGGGCTCCCTTTCTTGTTAAAACCAATGAAAACAAATATGAAAAACAGAAAAATATGGTGTGGCAGGTCAGAATTGGCCAGAGATCATGAGAAGTGAGAAGAGGAAGTTAACTAGGTATTTTATGATATGAAAGTCTTATTGTGATTATAGTAATAAGCAATCATTACAGGAATGTTTTCTTTATTCCATTCCTTTTAACAGTTTAATAATTTGTGTGAAAAACATAGGTAACAATTTCAAGTAAAATAAGGTTGGATAAATTAGAAAACAAGAAAACATCCTATTAAAAAAATGTTTCACAAACACTTTCTATTGTGTGAATACAAGCTTTGCCTATTTTTCTGCTGATACTACATTCTAGGTAGAATATAGGAGGAAAATATTAGCTGGTTTTGATTAAAGAAAACAAAGTGTTGGATACATTTCATTTTCGTATATTGTATAACCCTCTTCTCTTTTCCTCCTCCTTCTCTCCCTACTCTCTGAGTCTTCCATTTACCGAATTCCCCATAATGTCATTATTTTTGTGCTTCATTTATGTTTTGGGCTGGTGACTAATGTCTAGTTCAGTGTTGTGTCTACATGATGTTTGATAACTGTTTGAAAATTGAACATGTAGTTTAAAAAAACAAAACCAAAAAAAAAAAACTGGTCATCTTGAATAGCAGATGCCAGAAAGCTGGTTGGAGTAATGTTTTCCCCAATTAAGGGACCGAATTGACCATTGGTTTTAGTGTCGGTGAAAACAACCTCATCAGGGTTTTTGGCACCAGAAACCCCATGGTACCCTGCCAGAAACTAGAAACCTTCACTTCTTGCAGGTTCCAATCTGGGTTCATTAAGGAAAATGGAGGCTGACAAAGAAAATGGGAGCTGACCAAGAGTCAGGCTGATAGTCAGAAGGTGGTGGCTTCCTGGTTGCTCTGCTACCACTGTGCTCCCAGCACATTTATGAAACTCAACATTCATTCAATAAGAATGTGAGGCAGAGATGTTGTGGGTGTTGGCACACACGTACACAAACACACAATTTAAATAATCATTTAAAAGCTAAGATTTAAAAAAATGGATAAGTAATTCTATGCAGATATCAAATATCTTTTAATAATTACATACTGTATGAATTGAAATTTCAGTATCGATATGTGGAAACTGAGGTTCTCAGTAGAAGAGTTGCTGAAATAGATCATGTCAAACACTGGTCTAGTGCTTTCTTGGCCATTTTTAAGCAGGAATCAGTTGTTATACTTTGGGGTACAATAAAAGATGATGAGAAGAAGAGGCCTTCTAGCTCAGGGGTTGGCAAACTATCAGCCATAGTCCAAATATGGCCTGTTTTTGTAAATAAAGTTTTATTGGAACACAGCCCATGCCTGTTCATTTATGTATTGTCTATGGCTGCTTTCACGCTACAATGGCAGAGTTGGGTAATTATAACATAGACCATATGGCCTGCAAACCCTCAAATATTGACTACTTGCTCAATCACCAAAAACACTGGCTGAGCTCTGGCTCTAGTTTATGTGATATCCTTGCCCTATTGCTCACAAGGCCAGTTTGGGGTTCCTATAGATCAAGCTTGTTCAACCGCGGCCCATGGGCCACATGGGGCCCAGGACAGCTTTGAATGTGGCCCAACACAAACTCGTAAACTTTCATAAAACATTATGAGATTTATGCATGGCCTTTTTTTTTTTTTTTTTTTTTTTGCTCATCAGTTGTCGTTAGTGTATTTTATATGTGGCCCAAGACAATTCTTCTTTCAATGTGGCCCAGGGAAGCCAAAAGATTGGACACTCCTGCATATAGATTATGAAGTGCACACCATGTCTTTCTGTTTAGGAGTCTCTATTTTATTTGTTTCTAGATAGAGTCAAAGGCCCCAGGAATAAAATTTCTTAACAAGGGGGCAAGTTTTCTCTTTCTGAATTCCCACATAAAATTTACAGTTCATATTTTCTGAAAATTACGTTGATAATAGTTGAGTAACTTACTGACAGAGTAACTGTGAATAAAAACAATTTGATGAAACCTTATAATTTGATAATCTTTTTGTATGTGGTATTAATCCTCAAGCTATGAAGATACAAGTCTCAAATATCTTTTTGAAATTTTATTTTTAGCATTTTTTAGAGGTGAGATCATGTTTCAATATGATAGAGAAAGCACCATTCCCCAGGTAAGTTTTAAAGATTTTTCTTACTACAATCTTAAAAGGCAAATTCACATGTATTTAAACATTTGTTTGAGGTTCAGATTATTTATGATATTTGGTATATTTATTGTTATGACCAAATTTAAATAAAATATGTTAATTGAGTCCCTAGCTTTGTAGAGAGGGCTTTAATTCATAATAATCATGGTATTTTGTTAATAACTATATTTTAGTTTTCAATAGGCTTGCTGCTGAATAAGAATGTTAAGATGATGCAGTTCTACTGCCAGTTAAAATTTTAAATTATATTAGAAACTCCTAGCAACAAGAAATATATGTATTGAATCTAAGAATAATAATCTGAATGTGATTCTCTTCGCCCCATGGGGGATTCTGATGCAGTGGTATCAACCTTCCCAAACCCTAGATTGGTTCAGAGGATCGCAGCCAAATGTGGTTCATTCATTCAATGACTATTTCTGAGTACCTACTATGTGCCAGGCAATGAACTGGTTGCTAGAAATACAGCGATGGCTGCTATCAAGTTTTCCTTTTTACATTGGGGTCTGTTAACTTAGATCCAGGACCTTTTGTGACAACAGTGTTAATAGTGTTCTTTGAGGGGAACTCTTGAAATGAAGAAAGACAGAAATCAGCACATCAGAGTTGCTGACTTAGAATATTTTTTAAAGAAAACATAAAACAAAAACAGGCTCGGCCAATACGGATTAACTTTTGAGAACCACTTTTTGCCCTCCCTTTTTTATAAAACTGCAACTTGATCATTAGATAGACAATGTTCCTTGCATTTAGGATTCAGTCTTTGGGGTATAGTTATTTGAGTGGCTGATAAAACTGAAGAACAACTTATTGTTAGAGAGTGAAAAAACAGTGTTTGTTATATTCTTAATGATTTTGTGCTTCTAACAGAATCAACATATAACAAATGGCACCTTAACTGGAGTCCTGTCTCTGAGTGAATTAAAGTGAGTAATCTGCCGTTGGATTTGAAACTTCAGACATCAACTACGGAAGGATACTTTTTGAGTCATATTTGCTATTGAAAACTGAGAATGGGAAAGAGACCAGCCCAAAGGTTATAGAGCCAACTGATTCTTAACTTCCTTGCAGATTAACCATAATCACATCAACTATTATCCCCATGAGGATCGTTGATGCTCTGAAGTTATATAACAGCTTCATTTGAATTAGCATTTGAGTTTTAATGATTTGGTATCCAGCATGGTTGAAAGAGGAGTCCAAGGTGGGACTCCAAATATATGATTTGTTGATGCTTTCATGAAGCATCAGTGATTCATAAGTCAGAGAAAAGTCTTTGTTAAGTAGACCCAAGCTTACAAGGACAAGCACAGACAATGAGAAATGCATTACAAACAGATGCCCCTTGCCCAGGTGCAGTGGCTCACCCCTGAAATCCCAGCACTTTGGGAGGCCAAGGCAGGTGGATCACCTGAAGTCAGGAGTTCAAGACCAGCCTGGCAAATGTGGTGAAACCCCATCTCTACTAAAAATACAAAAATTAGCTGGGCATGGTGGCGGGCGCCCGTAATCCCAGCTACTCGGGAATCTAGTTAAAGAATTCATCCCTGTTTGAGAACTACCGCCTTTGAGTGAATTCTTTAACTAGATTCCTCTCATCCCAACTTCATGTGAAGCTCTGCCACTTTGAAGAAATGAAAGCGTGGTTGGAGTGCGATTGGAGGAGAGGAATGAGAGAATTTCCTAAGGGGGAGTTGTGAGGAGGGGAAGGCAGCGTTGGAGAGGGCCAGAGAGGGCAGGACCAGGTCAGTGGGAGACAGGGTGAGGAAGAAATCAGAGGCACAGGGTCCCCAGGGTAAGTGGCCTGCCCCTCTCAGAAATTTTTGCCTGGGGCCAGCTTTCCCTCTGACCTTCTGCCAGAAGAAACTGCCTGAGGTTGTAGTAGCCTCATGAATAACAAAATTGTCCAATCATAATTTATATCTCACTTTTGGCTAGAACTGACATAGCTCCCGTCTGGTTGGTTTCCCTTGTCATATAAATAATTTATTTTCTTGCCACATAGGACTCTCTTATACTCTCTGTTTCTTCAAAGTGAACACCGTAAGCAACGTGTACCATGTGCTTGATTTAATTGCTAAAATCTAACATGTTTTGAATTTAATATCACTAATGATCTCCTTAATGTCAATTTCTCTCATTTTGTTACAGACGCTCAGAGCTCAACAAAACCCTGCAAACCCTAAGTGAGGTAATCATAGTGCACCCTGTAGCTTGTTTAAAATTATTGTTATGGGCCGGGCGCGGTGGCTCAAGCCTGTAATCCCAGCACTTTGGGAGGCCGAGGCGGGTGGATCATGAGGTCAGGAGATCGAGACCATCCTGGCTAACATGGTGAAACCCCATCTCTACTAAAAATACAAAAAACTAGCCGGGCGTGGTGGCGGGCGCCTGTAGTCCCAGCTACTCGGAGGCTGAGGCAGGAGAATGGCCTGAACCTAGGAGGCGGAGCTTGCAGTGAGCCGAGATCGCGCCACTGCACTCCAGCCTGGGTGACACAGCGCGAGACTCCGTCTCAAAAAAAAAAAAAATTATTGTTATGATTTGGGGGAAAGCATAGGGTTCTGCATTCCTGGGAGATATGTATTCAAATTCTTCCAAATTTGTTGTGTAAGAGAATGAATGGACTAGTTTTTTTATTCCAAAAATCAGAACTGGAAGTAATGGGTAGACATTACAAGGAGGTAGATTTTCCTTCATGTAACACCAAGAGTTTCTTAAAATATAAACTCCAGGAAAATGAGCTTCCTTGTGTAACAGTGACCTCACGGAGATTGTATGGCCTGAAGAGCGTTGATGATATGCCGGGAATCTGATAGGAATGTGAAATGGACAATCCCTAAGGGCTCTCATGATTCTAAAATTCTGTGATTAGCCTTGGGTCTTCTTTTCTGATATTTCCAACTGCCCAAAGTAACATATATGTCTATACATGTTTTTTGTTTTGTTTCAGACTTATTTTATAATGTGTGCTACAGCAGAGGCCCAAAGGTCAGTCATTTTTAATACTTTCATAAATATCATTTCTCCATTTATGAGAAATAAAGTATTAAGGAGTCTTAGTTAAATTGCAAATGCAAAGGGGGTCCTCTAAAATAAATATATATTAATGACATTTTGGATTTAAATATTTTCATTTTTCCAAACACTGATCACTCTGTCATATCTGTCTTCTCATTTCTTTACAAAGCACAGAGAGATGTGTAGTATCGGGCCATTTACCTCTGGTTCCACAAGGCTAAGGGTCATCAGTGTCCTTAGCCCCGAGGGCCACCAATATAACCAAGAAATGGCTCCCAGTGGTCCAGGCAGGGTGAAGGCCAGACCAAAAAGAGGGAATATAACATGGAGCTTGGGAAAAGAAGGAAAGAGGAGGAAGGAAAAGATTGGAAAGAAAGAGAAAAGAACATGGCTGGGTGTGGTGGCTCACGCCTGTAATCCCAGCACTTTGGGAGGCTGAGGTGGGCAGATTACTTGAGGTCAGGGGTTCGAGAACAACCTGGCCAACATGGCGAAACCGCATCTCTACTAAAAATACAAAAATTAGCCAGGCATGGTGGCGGGCGCCTGTAATCCCAGCTACTCAGGAGGCTGAGACACAAAAATCACGTAAGCCTGGGAGGCAGAGGTTGCAGTGAGCCAAGATTGCACCATTGCACTCCAGCATGGGTGACAGAGTGAGACTTTGTCTGAAAAAAAATTTTAAAAAGAAAGGGAAAAGAACAAATTAAGAAGCACATGCAGGCAGGGGTGAATCAGAGGTTGTCCAACAATTATTTGGGGTTGCACAGATTATCATTTTGAATCGTGTCCATTGGCTATCCTGGCTGTGTAAACCGATGGCTTATAGGGCAATACTCTCACTATCTGAACCCTGAGCCTTCTGTGACAGTCAAAGTCCTAGAAAATGAGTTTCTACTCATTAAACTATTCATTGGTACAAATAAGGGCAAGTCTTCTGTGAAATTGTATTCCCTATCCACTGTACATATTTCGTTCATTTCACTGACCTGTTTTTCATTATTGCAACATTAATTTTCTTTCACCTAAACCAAGGCTAAAGTAGAAAGAAACGAGATATGTACAATTCCGTATCCTGATAATCTAGATAGAATTTTAGAATTTTTTTTTTTTTGGAGACAGGAGTCTCACTCTGTTGCCCTGACTGGAGTGCAGTGACACAATATCGGCTCACTGCAACCTCCACCTCCCAGGTTCAAATGATTCTCCCTGCCCCAGCCTCCTGGAGTAGCTAGGATTCCACAGGCACCCTCCCTCACCTAGCTGGTACTGTATTTTAATGAGAACAGGTTTTCAGCATGTTGGCCAGGCTGGTCTCAAAATCCTGGACTCAAGTGATCCGCCCGCCTCGGCCTCCCAAAGTGCTGGGATTACAGGTGTGAGCCACCACACCTGGCCCCAGAAAGATTTTGGATTTGAAAGATCCTGATGTGGCTGGGTGCAGTGGCTCACGCTTGTAATCCCAGCACTTTGGGAGACCGAGGTGGGCAGATCACCTGAGGTCAGGAGTTTTGAGACTAGCCTGGCCAACATGGCAAAACCCCATCTCTAATGAAAACACAAAAATTAGTGTGGTGTGGTGATGCACGGCTGTAATCCCAGCTACGCAGGAGGCTGAGGGAGGAGAATCGCTTGAACCTGGAAGGCAGGGAGGTTGCGGTGAGCTGAGATCACGCCACTGCACTCCAACCTGGGCAACAGGGCGCGACTCTGTCTAAAACAAAAAAAGATCTTGATGTTCATCTAGACTGTCATGTGAAAGGCCTCCCATGATGGAAACTCAGACGTTTATAGACACCAGGCAAGTGGCCAGCTAGTGTTTGGGGGGTGAGATTAAAGGTGTCAAGGTGCCTGCTTGTCTCTGCAACCAAGTTTCACCCCTGCCTGTTCATTGTGTAGGCAGGCAAAATGAGCCAGCACCTGTGTGTGGTCAGAGAGTCTCTGGTTTGCAACATCTGTGAATGTGAACCTCCATAAATGTCTCTTAATATAGTCTTTTTGGGTAAAATTCAGACCGTGGTAAATGGGTACTTACAAGCTTATTGGGGTGACATCACAAGTTAACAGTATCAGTGTCCCCTTTCCTCACTCTAAGTTTGCAAAAGCAATTACAAACATGTAGGTAGGTTTCCCATTCAGTAACATTCTGGTTATGTATATTTCTCTTTACAGCACATTAAATTGTACATTCACAATAAAACTGAATAATACAATGAATGCATGTGCTGTAATAGCTGCTTTGGAAAGAGTAAAGATTCGACCGATGGGTAAGTTGTCTATTATTGCTATTATTGCTGCATTAATCTTCATGTGGCTTTTAATGTGTTATTTTTCTAATTGAAAATGTAATTAATAAATTTACATATGTTACAGCTTTCTGTTTTGACTCCTTCGTCCTTGCGCAATTTCTTTTTTTTTTTTTTTTTTTTTTTTTTTGAGGCAGGGTCTCAGTCTGTCACCAGGCTCAGTGACGCAATCATAGCTCACTGCAGCCTCCACTTCCCAGATTCAGGTGATCCTCCTACCTTAGCCTCCCGAGTAGCTGGGACTACAGGCATGCACCACCACACCCAACTAATTTTAACATTTTTAATAGAGATGAAGTCTCCTTATGTTGCCCAGGTTGTTCTTGAACTCCTTGGCTCAAGTGATCCTCCTGCTTTGACCTCCCAAAGTGCTGGGATGACAGGCATGAGCCACCATGCCTGTCCATTGGGCAATTTTTAAAGAGCCCTAGAAGGTTATTTTTCCTGCTTGCTAATAAAGTTTTTTATTTTATTTTATTTTACTTTAAGTTTTGGGATACATGTGCAGAACGTGCAGGTTTGTTACATAGGTATACATGTGCCATGGTGGTTTGCTGCACCCATCAACCCATCACCTAGGTTTTAAGCCCCACATGCATTAGGTGTTTGTCCTAATGCTCTCCCTTCCCGCTAATAAAGTTTTAATATGTCTTATTTGATAATATGATAAACCCTGCTGAGAAGGAGAATTCTTTTTGGAGTGTTCAACGGATTGCTACTGGGATATGTCCACTTTTTTAATTGACAAGCAAAAATTTTACATATTTGTGGTGTACAATGTGATGTTTTGCTATACATCGCGGAATGGCTATATCAACTATTTAACATTTGCATTACCTCACATACCTATCATTTTTTGTGGTAAGAACATTTAAGATCTCTCTTTTCAAGCATACAACACATTCTTATTAACTGTAGTCATCATGTTGTACAATAGATCTCTTTTATTCCTCCTGCCTAACTGAAATTTTGTGTCCTTTGTCCAATATCTCCCCAATCCCTCCACCTCTGACCCCCCAGTAAACAGCATTTCACTCTGTTTCTATGAGTTTGACTTTTTAGATTCCACATCTGAGTGAGATCATGCGGTATTTGTCTTTCTGTACCTGGCTTATTTCACTTAACATCCTGTCCTCCAAGATGTGTTTACTTGTGAATTCCTCTTAGGAGTTACTAAAGAGTGATTAGTATGGCATGCATATAACCGCCCAAAAAATCAATAAATATTTTTGAGCACTACTATGTATACAGTATATAATTGTCAATATAACGGCATCCAATCTATTTTATCACCTGTTTTAGACAATTGCTCTTTTAAATGCAGGCAGTGTAGGAACCATGATACTTAATGGTTCTGAGCTGCCACCTTGCTTTGTTCTTGACTGTGCATTTTTCTTGTTCCTTTTCCTTTTGTCTCCCCTAGAACACTGCTGCTGTTCTGTCAGGACACCCTGCCCTTCCTCCCCAGAAGAGTTGGAAAAGCTTCAGTGGTATGTAACAAACATACTGACCCTTCTCTTTAAAAAAAAAAAAAAAAATCACCATGCTAGCTAAGGAGTTTTAGAATTTGGGGAGTAAAGAAGGCTTTCAGTTTCAGGGAAAATGCAGTTTTCTGCAGCATGAAGTAAATTTCCACTTGGACGGTTGCCTTAAACCAGTGGTTTGAAATCTTAGCTGCACATTAGAACCACCTGAGGAGCATTAAAAACACTGACTCCCGAGGCTCACCAACTAAATGTTTTGTCATTTAAAAAATATGTTTGACAGTCTGATACGTGAGAAATGGTATCTCAGTGTTACTTTAATCAACATTTCTCTTACTAAGGCAGAGTCTGAACTTTTTTTCATATACTTGGGGGCCATTTTGTATCTTTTTGTGAATTACATGTACATGTCTTTTCTGTACTTTTTCTTTTTTTTTTTTTTTTTTTTTTTTTTTTGAGATGGAGTCTCGCTCTGTCACCCAGGCTGGAGCGCAGTGGCCGGATCTCAGCTCACTGCAAACTCCGCCTCCCGGGTTTACGCCATTCTCCTGCCTCAGCCTCCGGAGGAGCTGGGACTACAGGCGCCCGCCATCTGGCCCGGCTAGTTTTTGTATTTTTTAGTAGAGACGGGGTTTCACCGGGTTAGCCAGGATGGTCTTTCTAATTGATATCTGATCCATTATTTAAGAGTACTTTAGCCAGGCGCAGTGGTTCACGCCTGTAATCCCAGCACTTTGGGAGGCCAAGGCGGGTGGGTCATGAGGTCAGGAGATCGAGACCATCCTGGCTAACCTGGTGAAACCCCGTCTCTACTAAAAATACAAAAACAAAATTAGCCAGGCGTGGCAGCGGGCGCCTGTAGTCCCAGCTACTCAGGAGGCTGAGGCAGGAGAGTGGTGTGAACCCGGGAGGCATAGCTTGCAGTGAGCGGAGGTCTCATCACTGCACTCCAGCCTGGGCGAAAGTGCGAGACTCTGTCTCAAAAAAAAAAAAACAGTACTTTATATATTGTGCATATTAGCTCTTTATAAGCATATCTATGGTATATGTTGCAAATATTTTCTCCCAGTATTTTAGTTGTCTTTTGACTTTATCATGTTTTCTGTCATGCAAATTTTGAAACAATTTTATGTAGTTAAATATGAAAAAGTTCATCTTTTCCCCAGTGATCCGAGATGTCACCTTTGTCATATACTAAATTTTGATAGGCATTTGGGTCTAATCTGGATGTTAGATGTTAACAGTGGGCGACCAAGCTACATGGGAGGTATACAGAACTGTTTGTATTGTTTTTATAGTATTTCTGTAAGCCTAAAATTAGTTCCAATAAAAAGTTAAAAAAAATACTGATTCCCAGTCACCAGGCTCAGAGATTCTGATTTAATTGGTCTAGGATATAGCTTAGACATTAAGGCCCTTCTGCACCAGGCGCAGTAGCTCACGCCTATAATCTCAGCACTTTGGAAGGCCCAGGTGGGAGAACTGCTTGAACTCAGGAGTTCAAGATCAGCCTGGGCGAGATCTCGTTTCTACTAAAAATTGGGGGGGAAAAAAAAAAAGCTGGGCATCGTGACACGTGCCTGTAGTCTGAGGTGGGAGAATCACTTGAGCCCAGGAACTCAAGGCTGCAGTGAGCTATGTTCATTCCTCGGCACTCCAGCCTGGGCAACAGAGCAATACCCTGTCTCAAAAATAAATAAATAAATAAAAATATAAGCCCTGCTGGCGATTCTAATGTGCGACGAGAGTTGAGAATTGATGCCTTAAAGTCATTGCTCCAATGGAGGGAAACTGGGAGATGGGTGCTCCAAAATAGCAAAAGACTCTGAAAGTCACACATGATGTGACCACAGGTGTGTAGAAATATACATAGAAAAAAACAGGAAGGACATGAATGAAAATGTTCACTGTGATTCCCCATGAATGACCTGCCTGCTGGCATTATGAGTTTTGCTTTGTTTTGTTTTTTTACTTTTTCTTTTATTTCTTTCTTTGCAGCATTTTCTATATTCTTCTACAATCAGATAAAAATTGTATTTGGAAAAAAAGGACTTTTTAAAAAATCTGTGTAGCTTCTCAGATGGGAGGAGAAGGCTAAGTGTAGCCTGTCTGCCCTTTGTGGGCCAGATTTCTGAGATATACTAATATTAAAACATTGGGCCTTGAGGAACAGGTAAAAGTCTTTAGTTAAGGATTTGTAGCAGCATTTTCTGCAATAAAAAGTAAAGAGTAACTTGCCCCATTCAGCTTCACATGCCTCATTAAGCTGGAGCATTGAGCCCCATTTGGGGGATAGAGTTTCTGGAAGCATTGGGATCTGATCAGAAGAGCATCCCTCTTTTGAGGCAGCCCCACTGACCCCTAGTGGCTGCCCATTCAGAGAGTGGTTAAGAAGAAGAAACAGGAATAGAAAAGGGGTCAGGATGTGAAACTGATGTCCAGCTAGGGCTCAGTCATTAACTAGCTGTGTATCCGTGTTCAAGAGCAGATGCTTTTTAACCTTCAGAGTCTCAGGTCAAATGAAGAAGTGAGTTAGAGCTCTGTAAAATTAGGAAATGGACTGGATCAGCACTTCTCAAAGATCACCATCCACCTCCATCACTCAGGATCTTGTTAAAATGCAGATTCCGATCCAGTAAGGCCTGGGCCTGAGACTCCACATTTCTGACAAGCTCTCCAGGTGAAGCCAGTGTTGCTGGTTCATGGACCCCACTTTGAGCACCGAGGGTCTATATACAGACTGTAGAGCAGTGCCAGTGGTTCTCAATCCTGGCCGCATGTTGAAATCCTCTGGAGTGTTTTAAAAAACATCAATGCAGCCGGGCATGGTGGCTCACGCCTATAATCTCAGCCCTTTGGGAGGCGTAGGTGGGAGGATTGCTTGAGGCCAGGAGTTCACAACCAGCCAGGGCAACATAGTGAGACCCTGTCTCTACAAACAGTTTTTAAAAATTAGCTGGGCAGGGTGATGTACACCTGTAGTCCCAGCTACTTGGGAGACCGAGGCAGGAGGGATCACTTGAGCCTGGGGAGTGGAGGCTGCAGTGAGTCATGATCATGTCACTGCATTCCAGCCTGGGTGATAAAGCAAGACCCCGTCTCTGAATGAATGAATGAATGAATGAATGAATGAATGAATGAATTTTAAAAATACACAGATGCCTGCCTCCCACCCTTAGAGATTGGTCTAGGATGCAGCCTGGGCTTCCTGGTTTTTAAAAACTCCTGGGTGGGGTGATTCTAATGCGCAGCCAAGTTCGAGAACCACTGGGTCAGAATTAGATGCCCACTCAGGGTCTTTCTAATATGTTGGTTCTTAAGTTTAACTGTACATTAGAAATACCTGGGGTATTTTTAAAACATACTGATGTGTCAAAGTGGCCTTCTGGGGTGCTGGAAATGCTCTGTTTTGATCTAGGTGGTGATTATATATAAAATTCGTCAAGCTCTAAATGTAAGATTAGTACACCTTATGCAGGCTACACCGCAGTAAAGAAGCACATTAAAATGACGTGCATTAAAATGGGCACCTGCGCCCACCGCCAGAGGTTCCAGGTCAGCTGGTTTGGAGTGGGAGCCCAGGCATTGGTGCCAAGGTGCTCTGAGGGGTTCAGATGTGCTGCTGGCATTGCCCACCACTGCTCTGCCACTTCCCTGTGTGCCTCACAGTGGATGGAGGGCTCCGACTAGCATAAGCGACAGGAGTAGAAGGCAACCTCTTCACAGCTGAGCCCAGTGAATGGGAGCCTGTGTTGGGGGTCTACCTTCTGCAGGCCCCCAGATAAGCTGAAGAAAATTTAATGTACACTTTGCAAAGCACCTTTACCCCAACTTGGCCAGGTGGGTCGCTACAGTGTACAGCTTAGGGAATGGAGTCTGAGAGATGTTGGGTAAATTGTCCACAGGAGTAGTGAGAGCTGGAGCCCAAGTGAAGGTTGTTTGTTTGTTTGTATGTTTGTTTCTGAGACAGAGTTTCACTCTTTCACCCAGGCTGGAGTGCAGTGGTACAATCTTGGCTCACTGCAACCTCTGCTACCCAGGTTCAAGCGATCCTCCTGCCTCAGCCTCTCGAGTAGCTGGGATTATAGGCACCCACCACCACGCCTGGCTAATTTTTGTATTTTTAGTAGAGACGGGGTTTCGCCATGTTAGCCAGGCTGGTCTGGAACTCCTGACCTCAGGTGATCCACCCGTTTCGGCCTCCCAAAGTGCTGGGATTACAGGCATGAGCCACCGCGCCCGGCCAAGTCTAGGCTTTTTGACTCATGACGTTTCTGACTGTCTGACACCCCTTTATCCTCACTGCCCCAAACCTCAGGGGATGCAGGGAGGCCTATGGCCAAGTGACCAGCCAGACTGGACCAAGCAGGCTTTTCTTTTTATAGATGTGAATTGCTTTAGGCCCCTTGACCTAATATTCCTCCCTCTTCTCACCCTAGAGAAGCTCTAAGAACACATTCTCATTGGTGTTCTAAGTCTCCATCTAAAACTAGATCGATCAGAGGCTTCCCTGGGCAAATATTCCCTGGGTAAGAATTTGTTGCTCCTCCTCTAGTTGTTCCTCCCTAGGTCTCTCAAGACTGACAGATCTTGTGCCAGAGAGTAGGTGACGACTTCTCCACCTTTGATGCCCAGGAAAATCGCCAGAGAGTTTAGAAAATACACATGCCCCATCCCAAGACCAGCTGAATCAAACACAGAGGAGTAGGCCACAGAAATCTATATACATATATGTTTTAAAAAGTGTTCTGGCCCAGGCACAGTGGTTCACGCCTGTAGTCCCAGCACTTTGGGAGGCCGAGGTGGGCAGATCACTGAAGGTCAGGAGTTCGAGACCAGCTTGGCCAACACAGCGAAACCCCATCTCTACTAAAAATACAAAAAGTAGCCAGGCGTGGTGGCGGTTGCCTGCAGTCCCAGCTACTCGGGAGGCTGAGGCAAGAGAATCACTTGAACCCAGGAGGCAGAGGTTGCAGTGAGCCAAAATCATGCCACTGTACCCCAGCCTGGGTGACAAGAGTGAGACTCCATCTCAAAAAAAAAAAAAAAACAATGTTCTGGGTAGTTCTCATGCACAGCCAAGGTTGAGAACCACTGAGCTAAAGGAACCTTGAAGACATAGCTGATGTAGAAGCTGGGGACCACCCCTTTTGCCCTAGCTTGATTCATTGTTTTCATTCAACCAACATTTCTTGGTCAGTTACCATGGGTCAGCTACCACTATGCCAGGCTATAGCAGTGTAAAGTTGATTAAGATAGATTCCTAGTATATGAAAACCAGTTGGGTCACGAGGCATTTCACAGTTCCCCTCCCCCGGGAGCACAGAGAAGATCCCCTCAATTGAGTGACCATGAGATGTAGAGCCACAGAGCAGCAGTGAACTGGGGAGTCACAGAAGAGCATCTCTCCTTGCTCATTCCTGTCCCAGGAAGTAGGTGGTAGAAGTGGGCAGGGGCTGGGGGCTAGTGGCAGGTGCACAGAGGGTGTGAAATGGCAGAGGCTGGAAGTGTCATGTCCCTGATGTAACTACGTCAACTTGACGGTGTCAGATGATTGCCAGAGGGGAAAGACTCGCCCTCTGTAGCTCATTCATGTCTCACATGTATCTCTCTGATTTGTTCCTTTAGTGACCTGCAGGATCCCATTGTCTGTCTTGCTGACCATCCACGTGGCCCACCATTTTCTTCCAGCCAATCCATCCCAGTGGTGCCTCGGGCCACTGTGCTTTCCCAGGTCCCCAATGCTACCTCTTTTGCTGAGCCCCCAGATTATTCACCTGTGACCCACAATGTGCTCTCTCCAGTAGGGGAGATTCACCCCCTTTCACCTCAGCCTTCAGCTCCCATAGCTTCCAGCCCTGTCATTGACATGTCCCCACAGTCTGAAACAATCTCTTCCCCTATGCCCCAAACCCATGTTTCCGGCACCCCACCTCCTGTGAAAGCCTCATTTTCCTCTCCCACCGTGTCTGCCCCTGCGAATGTCATCACTACCAGCGCACCTCCTGTCCAGACAGGTAAATGTAAGATGCCACTTGAACAGCGGCCAATCTGCCAGACAAGACATCTGTGATAAGACCATGTTGAGCCTTTCTTTGTATGATGTTCGCTTGGTTTCTAGAGCTTTCCTTTAGGCATTCTAATGTTCTAATGACTTACGTGGTTGCATAATAGTCATTGTGTTGAGGTGGCATATCTAATTTAATCATTCCTCTCTTCTGAAACCATTAAGTTTATTCTACTTTTTAGCTCCCAGGTATCTTTCATGTAGTTGTCACTTTGCTTCTTGGCTGTGGCTGAGTTCCATTGTTTTGACCAAGATAATGGAGAAATAGCTCTAAGGGGCAAGCACAGATCTCACTTGATAGAGTTGGAGATTTTCTAGGTTTCTTTCTCCTACAAAAGGTGGTTGGGACACTGTTTTCAACACCCTGAAGAGTAAACTTTTGATCTATTAAACATTGCAGCTTAGTTTAGACAGAAGACAAAAGAAAAAATTGGCAGGTCTGAAAGTCAGTCAGTCACGGAGTGACCGAGCTGGGACTGAGCCAAGGTAGTGGTAGGAGGGGAGAAACATTGTGAAGACCCAGGCTTGGGTCCGCACGGGCCCTCGCAGACAGTGTGATCTGGAACAAGCTCCTCCTGCCTCTGCCTGTTCTATGTGAGGATCAAAATCATCACACTAACTGCATGAGGCTGAGAATGAAGGTGTACGTGAGAACGCTGTGGAAACCGCCAAGGGCTCCCGGGTCCAAAGTGGGCTTAGTGGTACAGAGAGAAAGGCAAGAGGGAAAGAAGCTGAGAGAAATCTGGATATGCTGGAGTTTCAGCTCTGTGAGTAAGAGGCAGGTCTTCCTCTAGAATTTGGAGGATGGGGGAAGCCAAGTTTTTGGTGACATTAGATTGATTTTGGTACCCACCTCCTCCACCCTGGTGCTAGCATCACCAGGAGATAAGGAGCTTCTGCTAAATGACTTCATATTTCTTCAAATTTGCACTGCTCTCTCTTCAATATCCTCCCTCCCTACCTACCTCCCTCCCTCCCTCCCTCCCTCCTTCCTTCCCTCCTTCCTTCCTTCCTTCCTTCCTTCCTTCCTTCCTTCCTTCCTTCCCTTATTTGGGGTCTTGCTATGTTGCCTAGGCTGGTTTTAAACTCCTGGGCTCAAGTGATCCTCCCACCTCAACCTCCAAAAGCGTTGGGATTATAGGTGTGAACCACTGTGCCCAGCCAATAATTTTTTATAAATATAAATATTTTTGGCCAAATTAGAAAATCATTGGGGCTCCAGTCAAAGGAAGGTCCAAATGACTGATGAAGAATAAAGTAAAATTGAAGTTCATTAGCCTGGGCCTAAGATGCCCACCTTCCCAAAGCTAATTCCCAACGATCCTTAGACTCAGCCTAACAGGCTACACAAAACACTATCAAGGTGGCCTCTGGTGCCTGTGTATTCCTGGGGCAACAAGAAGCAAAGTGACATATGCATAAAAGATACAGATTGAGGTGTTACCCAGGAGCTAAAAATTAGAATAAACTTAATGGTTCCAGAAGACAGGAATGATTAAATAAGATATGCTACTCTAACACAATGACTATTATGCGACCATGTAAGTCATTAGAACAGAAACAGAAATATGCAGAAACTTGGGGGCATTTACAAGTCTTGATGTGAGGTGAAAATAGCCCAACAACAAATAGTTTGCACACCATGTTTATAATAGTGTAAATACACATGCATAAAGATTTGACTGGAATAGGCAAAATAATAGGATGTTAAGTGGTGAAATTAAGAGTTGTCTGTTGTTAAAGACAGGTTTGTATCATTGTTTCCCTATTAAAAACACTATTAAAAATCAGACTTACAGGTGATAGTCCAGCTGTGGATTTCATAATATTCTTTTTTTTTTTGAGAGAGAGAGTCTCACTCTGTCACCCAGGCTGGAGTGCAGTGGCGCAATTTCGGCTCACCGCAACCTCTGCCTCCTGGGTTCAAGCGATTCTCGTGCCTCAGCCTCTCGAGTAACTGGGGCTACAGGCACATGCCACCACACCTGGCTACTTTTAAAAATATTTTTAGTAGAGACAGGGTTCCCCCATGTTGGCCAGGCTGGTCTCGAACTCCTGACGTCAGGTGATCCACCTGCCTCAGCCTCCCAAAGTGCTGGGATTACAGGCATGAGTCACCGTGCCTGGCCCATAATATTCTCTTTTTCACAAAAGAGCTTCCAGCAATCCACATAAAATCCTGTACACATGATATAAATTAAATACAAGCATACTTGTGCTTATATGAGTATATACTAAATACACTGATGTGCTTTATATTTTTTAGTTAGATTTATTGAAGTATAATTTACATACAGTAAAATGTATCCAATTTGATGGTTAAATCAAATTTTTGCAGTTCTGTGCAGGTGGAAACACCCACAGTCATGTAACCACTATCATAATCAAGATATATAAGTTTCCCTACTACTCCCAAAGTTCCCTTGTGTCCCTTCAAAGTCAAAACCTAGCCCCTCACCCCAGCCCCTGGCTACCACTGATCTCTTTCCCTACAGTTTTTTGGATTTTTCTAGAATATCATATGAAGAGACTCAGTATGTGGCCTTTTGAGTTTGGCTTCTTTCACTTCACATAATGCATTGGCAAATTGGAGATCCACCCATGCTGTTGCGTGTATTTAAAGTTAATTCGTTTTTATCATGGAATAATATTTCACTGGATGGAGGTACCACAGTTTGTTGATTCATTCTCCAGTTGATGGGCATTTGGGTTGTTTCTAGTTTGGGACTATTATGAAAAAGGCCACCGTAAACATTCATGAACAAGTCTTCCTAAGACATATGTTTTCATTTATCTGGGGCAAATACCCAGGGGTGAGTTTGCCATATCACAGGGTCTGTGTACGTTTATCTTTATTAGTGGGTTTTCCATTGTGTGTTCATAACACGATTTGGCTCTTTGATACAGACATCGTCAACACCAGCACTATTTCTGATCTTGAGAACCAAGTGTCGCAGATGGAGAAGGCTCTGTCCTTTGGCAGCCTGGAGCCTAACCTCGCAGGAGAAATGATAAACCAAGTCAGCAAACTTCTTCATTCCCCGCCCGACATGCTGGCCCCTCTGGCTCAAAGGTACGACTTAGCAAACTGAAGTGGTGGTGAGAGGGGACCCTCCAAAGACAAAGATGCTGCTCACATGATTAATATCACCAAGTCTTTTACTCCCAAATACCAGGTACATCATGGTTTCTCAGGTTGCTACTCTATATTCTGCTTAGAATGAGGAGACAGAGCAGGCCTGCCAAATCTACACTGCCAACCTTGAGGCTGAGCACTGTGGCTCACGCCTGTAATCCCAGCACTTTGGGAGGCTGAGGCGGGCAGATTGCTTGAGGTCAGGGGTTTGAGACCAGCCTGGCTAACATGGTGAAACCCTGTCTCTATTAAAAATACAAAAATTAGCCAGGTGTGGTGATGCGTGTCTGTAGTCCCAGCTACTCAGGAGGCTGAAGCAGGAGAATCGCTTGAACCCAGGAGGTGGAGGTTGCAGTGAGCCAAGATGGTGCCACTGCACCCAACACTTTGGGAGGCTGAGGTGGGCGGATCACGAGGTCAGGAGATCAAGACCATCCTGGCCAACATGGTGAAACCCTGTCTCTACTAAAATACAAAAAATTAGCTAGGCGTGGTGGTGTGCATCTGTAGTCCCAGCTACTCGGGAGGCTAAGGTAGGAGAATTGCTTGAACCCAGGAGGCAGAGGTTGCAGTGAGCCGAGATCACGCCACTGTACTCCAGCCTGGCAACAGAGCGAGACTCCGTCTCTAAATAAACAAACAAACAAACAAACAAACTGCCCACCTTTCTTTACAGATTGCTGAAAGTAGTGGATGACATTGGCCTACAGCTGAACTTTTCAAACAAGACGATAAGTCTAACCTCCCCTTCTTTGGCTCTGGCCGTGATCAGAGTAAATGCCAGTAGTTTCAACACAACTACCTTTGTGGCCCAAGACCCTGCAAATCTTCAGGTACGTTGTAATTGATGTCAGAAAAAAACATTCTCTTATGTGTGATTGTAGTCCCCGTTGTATTTCATGATTGAGGCAATTACTGCTTATAGTCTGGGGTGATACTCAAAATATTTGGCATCTAGAACAGAGAGGCACCACAGAATCAAGCCGGGCGCAGTGGCTCCCACCTGTAATCCCAGACCTTTGGGAGGTCAAGGCAGGTGGATCACTGGAGGTCGGGAGTTCAAGACCAGCCTGGACAACACGGTGAAACCCTGTCTTTACTAAAAATACAAAAATTAGCTGGGCGTGGTGGCATGCACTTGTAATCCCAACTACTCAGGAGGCTGAGGCAGGAGAATTGCTTGAACTCAGGACGCGGAGGTTGCAGTGAGCTAAGATTGCACCACTGCCCTCCAGCCTGGGCGACAGGTAATATTCCGTCTCAAAAAAAAAAAAAAAAAAGACGACGTTGGTCTTGGCTGGTGCAGGATGTCGGAGGTCCCTGTTATTCCCTGCGTTAACTCTTTAACAGCTGAATTTTGGAAGCTGGCATGGGTGGGATCCAGCAGAGGGTTCTAGGCAGTTGGAAGAGTAGGCAGGGGTGTCAGCTACTTATCACATTTCAATATTATAACAAGTGTTAGAACTACACTGCTGTATATAGTGGTGCTGAATATCATTCCTGTTTCTAGTGTTTTCTGTCCACCTATTTAGAGGGATTGGGGACTGCAAACACCCAAGGAAACCAAGTCTCACTTTTTAATTTTCACAGTCTTCCCTTTACAAGTGCAGTGCACATGGTTCTATGAGGACTTGACACTAACTTGGTGTGTCTGCTGCTACAGTCTCCCTGGGATCTGCAGTCATCTTGCACTTTTCAGCTATTTCTATGCATCCTTAAAATGTTTCCTTTCCTTCTTGGGGCCTCCTGTCCTTATTACACTTCCTTTCTTTCTTTTTTTTTTTTTCTCTTCCTTTTTTTTTTTTGAGGTGAAGTCTCGCTCTGTGGCCCTGGGTTGAGTGCAGTGGTGCGATCTTGGCTCACTGCAGCCTCCACCTCCTAGGTTCAAGATATTCCCCTCCCTCAGCCTCCCAAGTAGCTAGGATGACAGGTGCCTGCCACCACACCCTGCTAATTTTTATATTTTTAGTGGAGATGGGGTTTCGCCATGTTGGCCAGGCTGGTCTCAAACTCCTGACCTCAGGTGATCTGCCCAACTCGGCCTCCCAAAGTGTTGGGATTACAGGCGTGAGCCACCGTGCCTGGCCTGCACTTCCTTTCTTTAATTTAGTAGCAACCAGAGGAATAGAAGTAGAAGCTATTTTACATAGAGATGCTGCAGGTCAGGTCCTCACAGAACCCTGTGTCTTAACTATTAGGCTGGTGCAAAAGTAATTGTGGTTTTTACCTTTAAAAAAAAAAATGGCAAATAGTGCAATTACTTTTGCACCAACCTAATAGGTGTGTTTTCCATCTCATTATACTAGCTCCAGATATTTATTCTTATCTTCCACTTGATTTTCAGGTTTCTCTGGAAACCCAAGCTCCTGAGAACAGTATTGGCACAATTACCCTTCCTTCATCGCTGATGAATAATTTACCAGCTAATGACATGGAGCTAGCTTCCAGGGTTCAGTTCAATTTCTTTGAAACACCTGCCTTGTTTCAGGTAAAACTGCTGCTCACTGCTTTCGGCTTGGGTTTTATTTGGAGACGAGGACATTTCATTTCTTTTAGTGCTCAAATATTCTTAAGGCTGCTGTAAGTCAAATGAATTGCCGAAATGCTGCAGTTCATTTTAAAACACAGCCTAATGATACTGGTGATGATAAATAACAGTAACTGACAGTTATGTAGTATTTATATTTACTAATTGCCAAGCACTATCCTAAGCAGTTACAATGTTAACTCTAATCCTTTCAGCAACCCTGAGAGGAAGGAACTATTATTATCCCATTTTACAGATGAAGCCATGGAGGTGCAGAGAGAGGTTAAGTGACTTGCTTGGGGAAACACAGCTTAAATGGCTTAATGCTATGTTCCCTTTAAAGATTCACAAAATCCCGTTGTGTCAATCTGTGCAGTTTAGCTCAGTAGTTAGAGCGTTGTATCGTGGAACGAGCTCTGTTTCTCTCATTGTGAACCCTTGGGAAAGTCACTTTCCTCCTTGTTCCTCGATTTCTGACCTACACTGTAAGATAAACAATGTGGACAGAATATTCCTTAGTGTTCCTTCTAGCTCTAAAACTCTGACAATATCTCATTTACCCTTGCCATCTTCATGTGCCAGGATCCTTCCCTGGAGAACCTCTCTCTGATCAGCTACGTCATATCATCGAGTGTTGCAAACCTGACCGTCAGGAACTTGACAAGAAACGTGACAGTCACATTAAAGCACGTCAACCCGAGCCAGGTGGGGAGAGGCCAGTGCCATCTGGTCATTGACCAAGAACACCTTGTACAAACTATGCTTGTAAGGCGTGGCCGGCAAAAGGCAGATCAGGCAGAAAGAAGCTTCAGCTCAATTGGAGTAGTGTGTAGGACTAGAATCACACCTCTCCATTGGGTTTTAACACACTTAATAATTGACCAGGGCAGGTGCGGTGGTTCACACTGTCATCCCAGCACTTTGACAGGCTGAGGCGGGCAGATTGTCTGAGCTCAGGAGTTTGAGACCAGCTTGGGCAACATGGCAAAACCCCATCTCTGCATAAGATACAAAAATTAGCTGGGCGTGGTGGCAGGCGCCTGTAGTTCCAGCTACTTGGAGGGCTGAGGTGGGAGGATCACAAGCCCGGGAGCTCAAGGCTGCAGTGAGCTGTGTTTGGGCCACTGCATTCCAGCTTGGGTGACAAAGTGAGACCCTGTCTCAAAAAAAAAAAAAAAAAAAAAATTTGACCACTAAATTTCCAGGAAGAATCGGTGCAAAAGCAAGCTCTTAACAACTGTGAAATATCAGATATCAGTGTGTGGGGATCTGTGGCTGCAGGTCTGATTCTCAGCTCAGTCCACACTACGCATCATCTACGACCTCACTACTCACAGTGTGGTCCACACACCCACAGCATCAGCATCACCTGGGAGTTTGCTAGAAATGCAGAGTCTCAGGCCCCAACCCAGACCCACTGAGTCAGAATGTGCATTTTCACAAGGCCCCAAATTGATTCCTATGCACAATTGATGAGCTTAAGAAATGCTGGTCTATTTAGGGCTCACTTGCTTCTAGGGACCATATAAAATAAGAACTCTCCAAAAATTAAGCCTAAGATTCTGAAATAAAAAAAAACCACAGTTTTTTTTTTTCCAAATACCTTTCAGTTTTTTTTTTTTTTTTCAGTTCACTAAATTAATTATTTGTGATTTATCTTTCTACCACAGGATGAGTTAACAGTGAGATGTGTATTTTGGGACTTGGGCAGAAATGGTAAGTTCTAGTCATAACCTTTTCAAACTCTTGAGTGGGTTAATTGGGGAGGGCGTGAAGTCACTGGTGCTGTGGCCTTGCTGATGGGACAGATACTTTTCCCAATGCCAACAGGTGGCAGAGGAGGCTGGTCAGACGATGGCTGCTCCGTCAAAGACAGGAGATTGAATGAAACCATCTGTACCTGTAGCCATCTGACAAGCTTCGGCATTCTACTGGTAATATGCCCGTGCCACGTGGCCTTAAATTCTGGGTCTGAGGGGTAGCTGGGCATCACACTACAATGTCTAATCTGATGGATTAGACAGATCAGCACATATGATATTGTGGCTGATTTATACACCAATGAGATTACTCCTTGCCAGGCGTGGTGGCTCACGCCTGTAATCCCAGCACTTTGGGAGGCTGAGGTGGGTGGATCACTTGAGGTCAGGAGTTTGAGACCAGCCTGGCCAACATGGTGAAACCCCGTCTCTACTAAAAATAATGAAATTAGCTAGGCGTGGTGGTGCGCACCTGTAGTCCCAGCTACTCAGGAGGCTGAGGCAGGATAATCACTTGATCCTGGGAGGTGGAGGTTGCAGTGAGCCGAAATCATGTCATTGTACTCCAGCCTGGGCAACAGAGAGAGATGCTATCTCAAAAAAAAAAAAAAAAAAAAAAGAGAGATTTCTCTTCTAATAAGCAAATGCACCTGAAGGAAAATACTTGAACATGAAAGACAAGTATTTTTTCACATTCTCTTTTTACATTTAAGTTTTTCTCTTTTAAATAATTAAGAGAACTAAGGAATTCAGATTAGGATGGGTAATAAAAATGGTTTAGTTTGCAATGCACTTTAAGATTTTTACAAAACACTTTGACATAAATGCTCTTACGTAATCATCCCAACAGTCCTGCCAGATAGGTAGAATGGGGAGTTGCTATTGTCATTTTATTAAAATCAGAATTAAGACTCACTTGTTAGATAATTGCCCACAGTCATAGAACTAAGAAATGTAAGAGGCAGGAGCTAAATCGCAGTCTTTAGGCTCCTAGTCCAGTTCCTTTCCATTGCACTATAATGCAGTGATCAAGTACGTGGGCTTTGGAGTGTGCCAGACCTGAATTTGAATCCTGGCTTCTCCACTTTCTATCTGTGTGTCCTTGAGCAAGTTACTTAACCTCTCTGCGTCTCAGTTTCCTTATCTTTACCTGACAGTGATAAGTGTGCCTACCTCATAGGTTTGTTGAATAGACTGTGAATGGATCCCTAGAATACTTGATAAATCATAAGTCTTGTATTTATTTTAAAATATTTGATTATTAAAAGCAATTATTTCATTTTCCAGGACCTATCTAGGACATCTGTGCTGCCTGCTCAAACGATGGCTCTGACGTTTATTACATATATTGGTTGTGGGCTTTCATCAATTTTTCTGTCAGTGACTCTTGTAACCTACGTAGCTTTTGAGTGAGTATCCACAACTGGAAATTTGGATTTAGGACTCAGCACTCACCTCCATTGCTAACATTTATTAACTAAGCCCTTTCCTCAGCCTGCTTTACCCTGTACACCCAGCTAGTGGAGCACCTATGTATCAACTTTATGGGACTTTTTGGTTTATATGCTTGTGTCCTCACACTAGTCTGTGGACTCCCTGAAGGCAGGGGTTGTGTCAGAATCATCTTTGTACCCCAGAATGACGCCCAGTACCTGATAGACATAAAGTGTGAAATGAATGAGGGATGCAGGCCTCAAAACCCAGAGACTTACAATCCAAAATAGACCATAGCACCATGTACAGCATAAGAACTATGTTTAGCGGTGGCTCAAGCCTGTAATCCCAGCACTTTGGGAGGCCCGAGGCAGGCTAGGATCACAAGGTCAGGAGATCCCGAGATCATCCTGGCTAACACAGTGAAACCCGTCTCTACTAAAAATACAAAAACTTAGCTGGGGCCCGAGGTGGGCGAGCCTGTAGTCCCAGCCACCAGACTTCAGAGGCAGGAGGGCCGTAAACCCAGGAGGCCCGGGCTTGCAGTGAGCGAGATCGTACTGCAGTCCAGCCTGGGTGACAGGCGAGACTCCGTCTCAAAAAAAAAAAAAAAAAAAGAACTATGTACAGAGGCGACAGAAGCGAGAGACTCCGTCTCAAAAAAATAAAAAATAAATAAATAAATAAATAGAATTATATTTCTAAATTATACTGAGCAAACACAAAGGATTAAATACATTAACTGGTGTGGGGATGGAGAGAAATAAGGGTGGAAAAGCTTTACTGAAAAAAATAGACACTCAGTGAGTGTAGCTCTGCAGCAAGAATGCCATTCTAAAAAACAGCTTTTCCTTTTTGACTTACCAGACAGGTCCCTTTGGTTGCTTTTTGGGGGTAATTTCAACAAATTCTAATGGAAAAGAAGGACATAGGCATTTTTATTGCATCAACAAAATGAAACAATATGTAGGTTCTTGGATTTAGATTTTGGATACTGATCAGAAAATGTAAAAAATTTATTTTCAGTGCCAAAGTTAGGGTCTAGCTGTGACTACAGATCTAGTGAGCCTTTGGAAATATTATTGGTGAGACTAAATAACCATAAGGCCAGCCATTACTCAGAATGATTTCACCGGATCTAATTTTGCATGCATAAACATGAACATGTCATCAATTAGCTGGCTTCTCCTATGCTATTACATTTAGCTATAAACTCTTCTTTCCGTGATCTCATTTTACCTAATAACATACAATAATATGGGAATCTTGGTTAAATTTTGAAGATCTGAATATAGCAGACTCTATGAGAAGCAGCACCAATGCTTCTGAAAGTAGTTCGGGAGAAACAGGGCGAGTGCTCAGTAGAGTCTACTCTAAACTATTTAAAAGTCTGGGCCAACAGTCAGCATGTAAAAGATCTCACAGAAATACAGACACAAATTCTCCTCATGGTTATCACAGACGATTCTGTTCAGATTTTTTCTTTGTTGTTGTTGGTTTTAAGCCCCGCCCCCCCCATACAAACACACACTCAAAGAGAGGAAATTTATGCATATAGACATTTACCAAAGAATAAAAATAAATTGCTTAAAACTCAAAGAGCCTGACAGATATGCTTACATAAGGGTTATTGCTAGGCGTGGTAACTCATGCCTCTGTAATTCCAACACTTCGGGAGGCCAAGGCAGCAAGACTGCTTGAGCCCAGGAGTCTGAGACCAGCCTGGGTAACATGGCGAAACCCTGTCTCTACAAAATACAATACAAAAAATTAGCAGGGTGTGGTAATGAGTACCGGTAGTACCAGCCACTCAGGAGGCTGAGGTGGCAAGATCGCTTGAGCCCGGGAGGCGGAGGTTGCAGTGACCTGAGATCACGCTACTGCACTCCAGCCTGGGTGACAGAGCCAGACCTTATCTTAGACCAAAAAAAAAGATGGGGGGTTGGCAGAGTAGAAGGCTAATTCTGGTTCTCATCTTTTCCTTTTAGAAAGATCCGGAGGGATTATCCTTCCAAAATCCTCATCCAGCTGTGTGCTGCTCTGCTTCTGCTGAACCTGGTCTTCCTCCTGGACTCGTGGATTGCTCTGTATAAGATGCAAGGCGTCTGCATTTCAGTGGCTGTATTTCTTCATTATTTTCTCTTGGTCTCATTCACATGGATGGGCCTAGAAGCATTCCATATGTACCTGGCCCTTGTCAAAGTATTTAATACTTACATCCGAAAATACATCCTTAAATTCTGCATTGTCGGTTGGGGTATGTATAAGCTTGCCTATATGTTGCCTGGACTTCCTCTGCTTTTTCTCCAGTGTTTTGATTTTTGAGCAGGAGGAAATGATGAAGCAGATCACATTCAGCAAGTTTCTAAAACAGCTTTATACTCTTACATGTGCACTGCCCGAAGAGCAACTTTGTCAAGTCTCCTTCTAGGACACCTGTATATTTCCTCTGGATTTGTTATGAATATGAAATTCCTCAAGGCTGAACCATGAATCCTCTTTGTATCTCCAGGAACTAGAATTTGGGGCTGGCACAGAAGGTGCCAGAAAGTGCTCAATATATTGAAAACATTAGCTTGGTGGTAAAGAGCCCAAACTCAGTCCCTGAGCTCCCAGCCAGCCTCATTCTACTTTGTACCTCCCAGATATCAGACATGTATGACAGTATGCTCAGGAGGGCAGAGTGAGAGAACGTACATATAAAACCCATTGTGGCCGGGCGCGGTGCCTCACGCCTATAACCCCAGCACTTTGGGAGGCCGAGACGGGTGGATCACAAGGTCAGGAGATCCAGACCATCCTGGCTAACCCGGTGAAACCCCGTCTCTACTAAAAAATACAAAAAACTAGCCAGGCGAGGTGGCGGGCGCCTGTAGTCCCAGCTACTCGGGAGGCTGAGGCAGGAGAATGGCGTAAACCCGGGAGGCGGAGCTTGCAGTGAGCTGAGATCCAGCCACTGCACTCCAGCCTGGGCGACAGAGTGAGATTCCGTCTCAAAAAAAAAAAAAAAAAAAAAACCCATTGTAACTTCACTGCCACGCGGGCATGACATTTCTGATTGTGCAGCCTATTGGTGGTAGGTCACAAGGCCTTAGACTCCCCAAAGATCTTGAAGATCTCTTCATTCAATTTCCCATCCAATGTAGGAGCCTCTTCAACCCTCAACTCCACCTGACTTATCCTTAACTAAAGATAATCTAACTTCTGCTTGAATACTTCTATTACTGGAGATCTCATTACCTTACAAGGCAGCCAATAACTATTTCATAAAGCTCTACAGTTCTGATTTTCCACTAAGTTCATTCAGCTCCCTGGTGGCACTTACCAGTGGTCTTGATTTTGCTCTCTCAGGCAAAAAACAATAAGTTGATACCTCTTCTGCCAGAAAGTCCTTTAGATAATCTATAAGTAATATATAACAGTATGTATAATCCCCTATTTTTCAACGTATTTGCACACAAGTGACCCCATGCAAAATAAGCCAGTGAGGTGAGCCACATGGTCATTCCAAATGTAGGTGAATAAACTGGCTCCAAGTGATGATGTGATTTCCCTCCAGTTCACAAAGCTAGAAAACAGCAAGCCTGGCTCTCTGTCTCCTTATATGCGGCCTTCTGCCATCACCCCCCACCAGACTCCGTCTATTTTCAGGCTAAATATTCCTACACATCAAGATTCCAAGCACGCCACCGCCCTTGCCACCCTGCCTTGCATCTTATGTCATTATGTCTTTGTGAAGAACAACAGAACAACACCCTTTCCCTGCTTGTCCCAGAAACATAAGTCACCGCTCCAGATACTGGGCACGGATTCTGTCTTCTTCAGAGAAGGCTGAAAGTCAGATTCCTTTGTTAAGTACAAGGTCCTCCACCCCCAATATTTTATTTTTAACAAAGTGTCTCACTTAGAAAATTATCATATGTCAGGGTCACCAGAAGGTTCAAGCGCAAAGGCATTAAATGAACTATTAGATTTGGTATTACCAGGCACTGCAACTGGTCTGTGACAAGGAATTGTTTGTTCTTTACCAGAGCCTTGAGATGGGACGTCTGCTGGTTGGCTGGCGGGTGATGGTGTGCAGTGGTGAATAGGATTCTTTCCCCACCAAAAGCTATTTTAAACTTGGGGGACCCTTCTCATGGTACCTTCTCTGAAGGGAAGTGTCCGTGGGCTTTCGAGAGAGCCAGCATAGTAGCAGTCACCACCCCCTGGATCAGCCAGGACAGAACCCTCCATCCTTCACTGGGTCTCAAAGTCCTCAAATTGAGGACTTTTCGTTTCATAATGAAAGATTTGCCAGGAGTTGCTGACTCTTAAATGTACATTCCAGACATGTATAAGTTAAAGGCACAACACTGGGTGCAGTGGCTCATGCCTGTAATCCCAGCATTTTGGGAGGCCAAGGTGAGCCGATCACCTGAGGTCAGGAGTTTGAGACCAGCCTGGCCAACATAGTGAAACCCCATCTCTACTAAAAATACAAAAATTAGCCAGGTGTGGTGGCACACGCCTATAATCCCAGCTACTTGAGAGGCTGAGGCACAAGAATCACTTGAACCCGGGAGGCAGAGGTTGCAGTGAGCTGAGATCGTGCCATTGCACTCTAGCCTGGGTGACAGAGCAGGAAAAAAAAAAAAAAGTTAAAGGCAACACTGGCAGCTGTAACAGATTAATCTTGAAATCTCAGTAGAAGATCATTTCTCACTCACCTACAGTCTAGTTATCAGGGGCAGAGGAGTCCCTGGTCTTGCAGTTATTCAGAGATCCAAGCTAATGAAGACTCTGCTCAAGGTTGCCCCAAGTTTGCAGGCAAAAAAAAAGTAGAGGATCTCACAGGAGGTTTCTATGGGACAGGCCTGGAAGTGGAGCAAATCATTTGTGCCCATATCCCATGGGCCCAAAGTGAGCCATGTGGCCACACACACCCAGCTGCCTGGGAGGCTGGGAGCATCCAGTCATGTGCCAAAGAGGAAAAGAAACCAGCGTGGTGAATGGCTAGCCAGTCTCTGCTACAAGATGTAAATAGGATGTGATCTCTAGTCTTGTCACCCACTTCAGTTATTAGAACTAGGTGTGACCGGCTGGGCGCGGTGGCTCACGCCTGTAATCCCAGCACTTTAGGAGGCTGAGGCAGGCAGATCACGAGGTCAGGAGTTCGAGACCATCCTGGCTAACATGGTGAAACCCCGTCTCTACGAAAAATACAAAAAAAAAAATTAGCCAGGCATGGTGGCATGCGCCTGTAATCCCAGCTACTAGGGAGGCTGAGGCAGGAGAATTGCTTGAACCCGAGAGGCGGAGGTTACAGTGAGCCGAGATGGCGCCACTGCACTCCAGCCTGGGTGACAGAGTGAGACTCCGTCTCAAAAAAAAAAAAAAAAAAAAAGAATTAGGTGTGACAAATGTTTCCCATCTTCCAGGGGTACCAGCTGTGGTTGTGACCATCATCCTGACTATATCCCCAGATAACTATGGGCTTGGATCCTATGGGAAATTCCCCAATGGTTCACCGGATGACTTGTGAGTACAAAGCCCCCTAAGGGAATGCTAAGTGAACTGGAAAACGGAATGCTCCTAGAAAACGAGGATCTAATCAGCATATTGACTCCTGCTGTCATCCTAATAAAACCCAGCAATATTTCACAGCAGCCTTCACAGTCTTATGTAATGAGAGAAGCTAGCTGGAAATGCCATGCTACTCTTCAAGTGATGAATTAGGAGGAGATATTCTGAAAAGAAAAATGAATTAGGAGGAACTATTTTGAAAATATTTTCATTAGCCTCTGATAAAATGACATTCCAGTTACATTAATAAAGACTCATGGAACAGAGTTGCTAGGATTTACAGGGGCAAAATCCTGAATGTTTAAAAAAAAGGTCTATTTTTAAAATACTTTAAATCACCAAGTGTCCTCAAATAAACTCTTAGATTCTTTTCCCTAGAGCTATAAATGATTGTAGAGAATAGCAGTTTTATCATTTTTTTTCTCTTGTACTGGTAGAAAATGTTTCAGTAAAATGTTAGAGATTCATTGTATCATTTTGAACTCTAGTTCATCACTGTAATATGTTTTCCCCTGTTTTCCCCCCAACCAACTCCAGCTGCTGGATCAACAACAATGCAGTATTCTACATTACGGTGGTGGGATATTTCTGTGTGATATTTTTGCTGAACGTCAGCATGTTCATTGTGGTCCTGGTTCAGCTCTGTCGAATTAAAAAGAAGAAGCAACTGGGAGCCCAGCGAAAAACCAGTATTCAAGACCTCAGGAGTATTGCTGGCCTTACATTTTTACTGGGAATAACTTGGGGCTTTGCCTTCTTTGCCTGGGGACCAGTTAACGTGACCTTCATGTATCTGTTTGCCATCTTTAATACTTTACAAGGTAAGCTTTACAGCATCAAATACAAACTGAATGATCCCAGTTGAATACAAAAATGTAGCTACTAAAAGAGTACAGGCATGCCTCAGAGATGCTGGGGGTTTGGTTCTAGACCACTACAATAAAGCAAATATTGCAATAAAGTGAGTCACACAAATTGTTTGGTTTCCCAGTGCATATAAAAGTTATGTTTACACTAGACTGTAGTCTATTAAGTGTGCAATTGCATGATGTCTAAACAAATGTACATACCTTTAACTTAAAAACATTTTATTGCTAAAAACTGCTGATACAGAGACACAAGGTGAGTACATGCTGTTGGAAAAATGGCCTTGAGAGACTTGCTGGATGCAGGGCTGCCACAACCTTCAATTTGTAAAAAAAAAAAAAAAAAAAAATGCACTATCTGTGAAACCCCAAGAGGTATGCCTATATATGCAAAGTAGCTTATTTAGTGGCTTAAGATATTTTCATTGAAAAACATATTTATCATTGAGAGAGAGTGCTTTGAGATCCTTGGAAGAAAGGTGCTTACTAAATTCAAGAAATGGTGTTTTTTTCTCCTTATTCATCATTATCTCCTTGGAGAGACCACATTGAGGGGAACCTGTCAGGAACTCTTTTTGAAAAAGTCAATTATTCTTCCTTCACTTGGTTTCTTTTTTAAAAAACTGTTGTATTCAAGTAGAACATGCAGACAGTAAGCACACATACCATGACTGTGCCTGTACAGGGAGCCCACCGCTCTTACCTCCTAGGTCAGCGATTTGGAGACAATGAGAAATGGGAAGGCAACAGACAGACCCAAGCGGCAGCAGTCTTACTTGAAGGCTAATCCTAAGAAGTTGCTGCCCTGGGACGCTCAGCGGGAAAGAGAGCAGGCTCTGTGTGTCGCCATCTGCTTCAGGTTTCCCATTGGTTAATGAAGCCAATTCATCTTGGAACCCTGATACTTGTACTCTTTATAAAAGAAAATGACTGATTCTTTTAGAGCAGTATTATGAAAGACGTGTCCGCTGTTAATTTTTAATGGAAGTGCTTTGACATTAAAAGCCTAGCAGGCTATTAGGTTTACATTACAATAACAGTAATTCACTGTCCCTTAGTTTCCTTTTATTCTGAATCCTCTTTGGTGGATGCCTTTTAATTGCCTTCTCATTGGCTTTTGTTCATCTTCCCTGTTGGTTTTGCTTCTCTAGTTCTGTCAGGCAATAGATCATTTTGTTGGTTTTCAGAGAAATCCCAACCTGAGGTTAAATTCAAATGCCAAATTTGGTTGTTGGTTCTTATTTAAATTTGGAGGAAGCCAGCAGAGGTGATTGTTTGGTTATATATGGTTATTAATTTTTACTTATAATATAGCAGTTCCTCAACTGGTATATCCAGGTGTTATACCACATGGTATTGCATACAAAACCAAAAACATAGGCCGGGCGCGGTGGCTCACGCCTGTAATCCCAGCACTTTGGGAGGCCGAGGCGGGCGGATCACAAGGTCAGGAGATCGAGACCACGGTGAAACCCCGTCTCTACTAAAAATACAAAAAATTAGCCGGGCGCGGTTGTGGGCGCCTGTAGTCCCAGCTACTTGGGAGGCTGAGGCAGGAGAATGGCGTGAACCCGGGAGGCGGAGCTTGCAGTGAGCCGAGATCCCGCCACTGCACTCCAGCCTGGGCGACAGAGCGAGACTCCGTCTCAAAAAAAAAAAAAAAAAAACCAAAAACATGAGCAAATTCTTTTAAGGGTCTTAAGAAAAGTTTTATTTCCCAACCATGGCATACTAAAAGTAATAGATACTTTAAAATATATATATATATATATAGACTGGGCGCAGTGGCTTACGCCTGTAATCCCAGCACTTTGGGAGGCCGAGGCGGGCAGATCATCTGAGGTCAGGAGTTCGAGACCAGCCTGGCCAACATGGTGAAACCCCGCCTCTACTAAAAAATACAAAAATTAGCCGGGCGTGGTGGCAGGCGCCTTAATCCCAGCTACTTGGGAGGCAGAGGCAGGAGAATCCTTTGAACCCGGGAGGCTGAGGTTACAGTGAGCTGAGATAAAGCCATTGCACTCAAACCTGGGGGACAAGAGCAAGACTTCTTTCAAAAAAAAAAAATATATATATGTATATATATATGCCCACATCACACTAATCATTGACATGAAAGCAAGGTACCCACCCTCACATGTTTAATGTGGAAATTGAATCTGGCTTTTTCTTCATTTCCCCAGATTATCTTCTCATTAGAATATGAATGGATAAAAGGAATGAATGTATTGCTTCATCTATACAAGGAAACTAACCCTAATGCACAGGGCTTTCGGGGTGGTTGAATATATATATCGGTTCTGATTTTGGTCTCTCTTATACATGCTGTTTCTCTCCTAATGCAACCAATGGTCGACTCCCAGGGTGGCAAATGAATGAAGCTGTGTAATATTCAGACATGGTCTTGATGGTGGGCACATATACCCTACTAGAAGCAAAACTGTTTTGTTTGTTTGTTTTTTGAGATGGAGTCTCGCTCTGTCACCCAGGCTGGAGTGCAGTGTCGCGATCTTGGCTCACCTCAGCACTTTGGGAGGCTGAGATTACAGGCGTGAGCCACCACGCCTGGCCCCTGGTATTTTAAAATGAAGGTTTTAAAGTGAATAGATTGGGGGTTTTTAAGTAGAAGGCAGAGAACCCAGAATTCATCCATTCACTCAGCAAGTATTTGTTGACAAAAGCCTTGGGGAGTGGCAGCGATGTGACTGGCTGGGGAGCCCTGGCCTGCCTTGACTGGGCACCCGAGTGGGTGACAGGTAGAGCCCCAGAGCCCCTTCAGGTCTTCAGCTTGTTCTCCATGCCAGCACCTGGAGCAGGTCAGGAGGAGGCAGGCAGGAAGGTGAGTACATCGCTGAACTGCCTGGGTTTGAGGGGGAGAGAGAGATTCGAGCAAACGACATGGCAGTGGGCTGGAGAGGAGGAGAGCGGGAAGGGAAAGATGTATGGAGAAGATGGCATTTGACAGAGCTTCAAAACAGATTCTAAATAGGGAGGGAGGGAGAGGCAGGAGCCTAGGTCCAAGCTGGGATCCTGGGTGGATGGCTTGTCATTCCAAGATACAGAAGGCCAAGGACAGGATGTGGGAGGAGAGGAGACAGTGAATTTAATTGTGGAAATGCAAAGTTATGATTCCTTTTATCATATAAACAATCTTAATCTTACAAAGATTTTCTAGAGGCATTCCCTGATGCCTTTTGACAGCAAGCTTTCCTAGGACTCCGGACTTTTGATTCAATTTGCACAATTTCATGTTGCCCACAGCTGCCAAAATAATTATTAATATATTTTGTGCAAAGTGAGCTTATGACATTCAGCTATTAGCTTGGAATTCATTGTAGGTTTTTTTTTTCCCCCTCCTTAGGATTTTTCATATTCATCTTTTACTGTGTGGCCAAAGAAAATGTCAGGAAGCAATGGAGGCGGTATCTTTGTTGTGGAAAGTTACGGCTGGCTGAAAATTCTGGTAAAGATTTACCTCACTTTTTCTCTTCCTCTTAAATCTCAAGGAAAAGATTGTATAAATTAAGATCCAAAGCAAATCCAATCTAGAAATCAGTGAATTCCAGCAAATCTGGAATCTGCTCAACAGAAAATATTGATTGTGAACATTAGGGAGAAAAAAAAAAATCTAGTGAATTAAAAAATAATTACTCATATCTGGGAATTTTTTGAGCAATAAAAGTAATGGCCTGGCTGCCTCTTCAATGAAGCAACAGTAAAATTTTTAGATTTGATTTTCTTTTGAGATCATGCTTTTCATTTCCCAAAGTAATTTTTAATATTTACCTTGGAAATTTTTAAAATCTCAACTCAATCCTTTCTCCACAGGTCCTGGTTGTCAGTTGCTTTATTTGTTAGTAAGCCAGACTTTGGGTATAAGCTTTAGCATACATTTGGTTGTAACATACATTTGTTTATTTTGAAGTGATTTTCACACATACCCAGTTGGGTAGTAGAGCAAATAGCTCATTTGTTTTTGTTTTTGTTTTTTTAAGAAAATGAGAAAAATGAAGTACTGTTTGAAAAGTTACATTCCTTTTGCATGAATACCACCTTTGCAGTATCTGGGGGACACGGGAGTCTATTCAGAAAATGGCAGTACATATAGTTCAGTCATTTTCATGGATTGAAGAACAATTAGTCATTACAACACAGACTATTTGTGTTCTTGTTAAGACAGTGTGAAGCTCTGAATCACTACCTAATTCTGTGGATATTTATAGACATAATCAAATTAGCTTGGCCTTTAGTTCTAGGAGAATATAGGTTACTTTTAACCACGCAGTCATTTGAAGGACAAATGTAAATAATCCAAATGGGCCGGGCGCGGTGGCTCAAGCCTGTAATCCCAGCACTTTGGGAGGCCGAGGCGGGTGGATCACGAGGTCAGGAGATCGAGACCATCCTGGCTAACATGGTGAAACCCCGTCTCTACTAAAAATACAAAAAACTAGCCGGGCGTGGTGGCGGGCGCCTGTAGTCCCAGCTACTCGGAGGCTGAGGCAGGAGAATGGCGTGAACCCGGGAGGCGGAGCTTGCAGTGAGCCGAGATCGCGCCACTGCACTCCAGCCTGGGTGACACAGCGCGAGACTCCGTCTCAAAAAAAAAAAAAAAATAATAATAATCCAAATGAAAATACATGTTATCACACCAGCTGGTGGAAGGTGACTTCTCCATAAGATCCTGAAGTGAGGAATCAGTTGCTTAGGACTTGTTACACTGTGATCTGTCTCTTGCGTTTGAGCTTCAACATACTGCCCTGTTTTTCTGTAATGCTTATTCTGCTGTAGACTGGAGTAAAACTGCTACTAATGGTTTAAAGAAGCAGACTGTAAACCAAGGAGTGTCCAGCTCTTCAAATTCCTTACAGTCAAACAGTAACTCCACTAATTCCACCACACTGCTAGTGAATAATGATTGCTCAGTACACGCAAGCAGGAATGGTATGTATGTCTCAATATAGTATTTCTCAAGCTAGTGTTTATTTTTTAAAGTAGTTTTATCCTTTATTGGCATTTTGGCTAAGCAAAGCGAGTAACTATTAATACATATATGACTAGTGGATCAAAATGTGGTTCCCTTACAGAAGAGAAAATTAATCCAAATTGATTTATTATAGAGCAAATATTGGAACAACGATCTTTTTTTAAGATCTGGTTTTTCATAGTGGGAATTGATGATTACCTAAAAATTTTAACATTTTAAATCCTCATTTAACTGTTGTCCAGAGACTTCAGTATTGTGCTATTTCTGTGAGAGCAGCACCTAAAATAGCTGATAAGACGATAACAATTTTTATTACATCTATCATAATATACATTTTTTTTGTTTTTTTGAGATGCAGTCTCACTCTTGTCGCCCAGGCTGGAGTGCAATGGTACAATCTCAGCTCACTGCAACCTCCATCTCCTGGGTTCCCGCAATTCTGCCTCAGCCTCCCAAGTAGCTGGAATTACAGGTGACCTACAGGCAACCGCCACCATGCCCAGCTCATTTTTTGTATTTTTAGTAGAGACAGGGTTTCACCATGTTGGCCAGGCTAGTCTCGAACTCCTGACCTCAAGTGATTTGCCCACCTCGGCCTCCCAAAGTGCTGGGATTACAGGCGTGAGCCACCGCGCCCAGCCGACACTTTTACACCTTCCTATTGTTTGCTTTTCATGTTTGTTAATTCTTTCCCACAATGTGGCTGTCTTGTGACAGCACCCAAATCCCCATGAATATGTCAAATACTGGAAGATGACTTGTGACCAGTATTGGTGACCATATATGTGACCAATATCTGAACAGATTACTGCTGCCATGCCTCCTTTACTCATTAATTCTGACATTTCTAGCTAAAACTTCTGTTACATTTTCTTTCTTTCATAAGACCAGGCTGTTCATTACTCATAAAAGCTTACCTTATCTATTTTTACCTTCTCTTGCTTCTTAATATATCTTTTGCATTCTTATAAAAGCGTAAGCTCTGCTGGTATAGCTTCTCCTTCCATGGAGAATTTGCCTGTATTCATTGTTTTAGGATGTTAGTTCTTTTCATTCACTAATTCAAATAAATTTGTGAGAAGGTTCATACATCTACCAAACAGTTTTCCAATTTCCTAAAGATGGGTGGTCCTGCTGGTTTGTCTAGACTTTTTTTTCTTTCTTTTTCTTTTTTTTTAAGACAAGGTCTCCTATTGCCCAGGCTGGAGTGCAGTGGTGCGATCACAGCTCACTGCAGCCTCGACCTCCCAGGCTCAAGTGATCCTCCCATCTCAGCCACCGGAGTAGCTGGGACTATAGGAGCATGCCACCATGCCTGGCTAATTTTTTTTTTTTTTAAGATGCCGTCTTGCTGTGTTGTCCAGGTTGGTATCAAACTCCTGGGCTCAAGTGATCCTCCCACCTCAGCCTCCCAAAGTGCTGGAATTACAGATGGGAGTCACTATGCCTGGCCTGTCTAGGCTTTTAAAATACCATAGGATGCCTCAAAATCAAGCTTTCTCAACTTCAAGCACAACTGACATTTGGGGGCTGGATAATTCTTTTTTGTGGAATTGCAGGACATTTAGCAGGATCCCTGGACTCTATCAACTAGAGCCAGTAGCACCCTGCCCCCAGTTATGACAACCCAAAATGTCCCCAGACACTGCCAACTGTCCCAGGGGAGCGGGGGGAAAAGGGAGCAAGATTGCCCCCAGTTGAGAATCACTGTTGTAAAAGATGAGAAATAACTGCTGTATAGCCTTAGCTCTTTACTGTCGATACCAGAAAGCAAGCTCTGGGCTCTACACCAAATAGCTCTATCAGGAATGATTCAATGTAGGTAAACAGAGGCGAGGCAGTGGGGAGCACAGCTGGTTAGTACGTTAGTGTGAGAAAGCAAATTGAAAGGAGAGACATCAAAGGAGCGAGCTGGGTCATCAAGAACCATTAGAATCACAACTGTGTTTGGGGCTCTGAATCCATAAACCAGATTTTTCCATACTCTCGAAAGAGCTCCGAGATGAAGCCTCACCTGCCTAGCTCTATCAATATATTGCCATCCTTTGGGAAATCAGATTTGATGGAAACAGCACATTCTACCACAGTTGTTTAACACAGCTGATTTGACACAGCTACTTTCGATGCTTGACGGTGAGGGTGGGGGTACTTTTTAAGGCTGCCAAAATGACTCAGTGTTTAATATCACATAATGTGCATGTCAGATAAACATCCCTGACTCCTCAGTCCTCGCCCCAGCATCTGGGATAGATGAGGAATGGAATTGGCAATTTCAAAAAAGAAAGCTAGGGCTGGGCACAGTGGCTCACGCCTGTAATCCCAGCACTTTGGGAGGCCTAGGTAGGAGGATCACCTGAGGTCAGGAGTTCAAGACCAGCCTGGCCAACATGGAAAAACTCCGTCTCTAATAAAAAATATGAAAAGCAACCAGACGTGGGTAGTCCTGAGTAGCCCCAGCTACTCAGGAGGCTGAGGCAGGAGAATCGTTTGAACCCAGGAGGCAGAGGTTGCAATGAGCCAAGATCACACCACTGCACTCCAGCATGGGCCACCAAACGAGACTCCGTCTCAAAAAAAAAAAAGAAAGAAAGCTAGAAGTTTAATGGTTTGTTTATTATGCCAGGCCAAATTGTTCTTGCACCAAAATGTCCTCAAGCTGAAATGCCTAAATCCAAACAGCTGCCTCAGACAGTCACATGCCCTATTTGATCTGTGTCACAGATGGAGCTGTGTTAACCATATTCATCACCTAGTTTGCATGAATATTACATAGTTCAGTTCTGAGCTGCCTTAGAGGGTGGGGTACCAGCAGCCATCTCATTTGGTACCCAGGACCACAAGGATCACAGTTTGGAAGCAACATCACACGTCAGCTCCATTACTTCTGAGCTGTGTAACCTTGGGGAGAGCACTTAATTTCTGAAACCTTCATTCCTCATCTGCAAAATGGGGATAATAGTCGTACCCACCCTGCAGGGCTCTAAATGAAATAATAAAGTATCCAGTACTGTTATGATCATTGTTATCATAATCATGTCATGAACTAACAAATGGCCTTATTATTCAGCTTTCTAAATAGTCTCCCAATGGTCTAATGATCAGAAGGATGGTGCCAAGTAACTAGAGGAGGCCAGCACCTGGGCTCTCCTACAACTGAGGGCCTGCTTGGGGTGGGGAAGGCCCACATCCAAACCAAGTTACCCTTGAGTGCCCAGCTGCTCCCTGGCCTGGACTCTGAAGTTGGAATTGGTAGTTTCCTCTTGGGAATTGGTCCTATCCTGATTTAGTCAGAGGAGCTGGTTTAGTCTACAAGAGAGATGATTTCTTCTTGCCATGACTGTTGTAGCTGGTTGCTCTGGTTTCTCTGGTACAGTTTCATTTTATAGGAACCTAGGGAACCAAGAACTTCCTAAGGGTACATATGGGGATCTCTGTTAACATTAACCTTTTGGGAGACCAAAGTATTACCTTAGCTTATATTATACATATGCTGCTACTTGAAGTCAAAATATATCCAACCAGAGTTAGGAAGTGGGCCTTTTATTAATATATTACCTTGCTTCAGATTTTGACTGTTTCATTAAAAACCAAACAAAAAAAACTGCCATAGACAACTGGTTTCTGAAGCAATCTCCAATTTGGTATGCTTACTTTGAGTGGCCTTAGGGAAGGAATGAAAAATAAATAAAATATGAACATATATAACAAATGTTTTTAAAAACATATTTTACAAATACAGCTTTAAGAATAAAGAGATACCTAAGTTTGTTTGCTTTTTAATGTTTTCTGTGGATACTTCATGCCACCCGCTTTGTGTTTCCTTATACAGGAAATGCTTCTACAGAGAGGAATGGGGTTTCTTTTAGTGTTCAGAATGGAGACGTGTGCCTTCACGATTTCACTGGAAAACAGCACGTGTTTAATGAGAAGGAAGATTCCTGCAATGGGAAAGGTCGTATGGCTCTCAGAAGGACTTCAAAGCGGGGAAGCTTACACTTTATTGAACAAATGTGATTTCTTGTAAAATCAAAGCATGATGCTTGACAGTGTGAAATGTCCAATTTTACCTTTTACACAATGTGAGATGTATGAAAATCAACTCATTTTATTCTTGGCAACATCTGGAGAAGCATAAGCTAATTAAGGGCAATGATTATTATTACAAGAAGAAACCAAGACATTACACCATGGTTTTTAGACATTTCTGATTTGGTTTCTTATCTTTCATTTTATAAGAAGGCTGGTTTTAAACAATACATTAAGAATGACTCCTATAAAGAAAACAAAAAAAGGTAGTGAACTTTCAGCTACCTTTTAAAGAGGCTAAATTATCTCTGATAACATCATACAAAGCAACTGTTGACTGCAGCCTGTTGGTGAGTTTAGTTGTGCATGCCTTTGTTGTATATAAGCTAAATTCTAGTGACCCATGTGTCAAAAATCTTACTTCTACATTTTTTTTCTATTTATTTTCTACTGTGTAAATGTATTCCTTTGTAGAATCATGGTTGTTTTGTCTCATGTGATAGTTCAGAAAATCCTTGGAGATGGTATGGGATGTGAAATACAGAAACCTCAGTGAAATCAAGAAATAATGATCCCAGCCAGACTGGGAAAATGTAAGCAGACAGTGCCACAGTTAGCGCATACAGTGCCTTTGAGCAAGTTAGAAAAAGATGCCCCCACTGGGCAGACACAGCCCTATGGGCTCATGGTTTGGCAAACAGAGTGGAGACCATGTTTTAGCCCCACTCACCCTCTTGGGTGTACGACCTGTACAGCCAAACACAGCATCCAATACGAATACCCATCCCCTGACCGCATCCCCAGTGGTCAGATTATAGAATCTGCACCAAGATATTTAGCTTTATACCTTGGCCACAGAGAGGGATGAACTGTGATCCAGACCATGTGTCAGGAAAATTGTGAACACAGATGAGGTACATACACTGCTGCTTCTCAAATCCCCAGAGCCTTTCAGAACAGGAGAGTAGACTAGGATTCCTTCTCTTAAAAAGGTATATATATATATATATGGAAAACAAAATCATATTGCTGTTCTTTAAAAGGCAACTGCATGGTACATTGTTGATTGTTATGACTGGTACACTCTGACCCAGCCAGAGCTGTAATTGTTTTTTAAATGTGTCTTGAAGAATGCATAGTGACAAGGGGAGCAGCTATTGGGAACAGGGAACTGTCCTGCACTGCTATTGTTGCTACATGTATCGAGCCTTGATTGCTCCTAGTTATATACAGGGTCTGTCTTGCTTCCCACCTACATCTGCTTGAGCAATGCCTCAAGTACGTCCTTATTAGGAACATTTCAAAACCCTTTTAGTTAAGTCTTTCACTAAGGTTCTTTTGCATATATTTCAAGTGAATGTTGGATCTCAGACTAACCATAGTAATAATACACATTTCTGTGAGTGCTGACTTGTCTTTGCAATATTTCTTCTCTGATTTATTTAATTGTCTTGTATTTATATGTTAAAATCAAAAATGTTAAAATCAATGAAATAAATTTGCAGTTAAGATCTTTAAGTTTGGTAATTTTCACAAAGAAAAAACATCTGCAGTCTCTTTCCCTGGCGGCCTGGCACGGAAGTGGTAGGACATGCTGATTAAGACAAACACAATTGGCTGGGCATGGTGGCTCACGCCTGTAATCCCAGCACTTTTAGGAGGCTGAGGCAGGTGGACTGCTTGAGCGCAGGAGTTTGAGACCAGCCTGGGCAGCACAGGGAGACCCCTGTCTCTACGAAAAATTAAAAATTCGTTAGGCACAGTGTTGTGTGCCTGTACTCCTAGCTACTCAGGAGACTGAGGATGGAGGATTGCTTGAGCCTGGAAGTTTGGGGCTGCAGTGAACCACGATTGTGCCATTGCACTCCAGCTTAGGCGGCAGAGCGAGACACCATCTCTTAAGAAAACACACATAATAGTAACATCTTTTGGAAAACAGCAGGTACCCTGTGACTGTTAAATTAGAGCAAGGGTTGTTCTGTCTCATGAGATCAGTTTCTGAGGTCTCCTTTCCATTTTCCCATTACTCTTTCAAGATTATCTCTTCAACACATTGACTTTGGCCTGTAGGCAATGTACAAGACCCAATTCAGATCTCATCCAAGTATCTGCTTCTTCAGTGTCAAACAGGACTACTGAAAAGTGAGAACAGGATTTGGGATTTCTGCATTGCTGGTTAGCATGTGGGATCCCCAAATATGGGAAGCTGACCTCACCCTTGCCAGGGTCTCTGAGCAATCTCTTCTTCCAAGGTCCTCAGCTCCCACAAAGATGCCGAGTACTAAATTCATAAGGAAGATGTGAGATCTTCTAGATTGAGGGAGGGGTGAGACCTCAGAAATCAATCCCCCAAAACAGATTATATAACCAAAATATACATAAAAGGATGCACAATGTCCAGTATCCTTTAGGCCCCACCCCCTTATTTTTCCTATTGTGTCTCTGCTGTGGTCCTTAAGCTGAATTCTCTCATCTATTTTTCTTACTTTACACAGACATACGGCAGGACAGAGAGTGTTTCTGAGAAGCATCCTCCTTTGGGTTTAAGATTGATCCCACGATCTGAGACACTATTATAAGGAAACAGAGGTGGTGCCAATATTAGGAGGCAAGGAGTGTCAGGGCAGAAGCCAGTATTTAAAGAAGTATTTCCTCAAAATATTGGAGTAGTTTTGGTTTTTTTGTTTGTTTGTTTTCCTCAAAACACACTGCAGTCATTAACCCCACAAAGGAAGTCTGCTGACTTCAGTGAGCAGCATCATGATCGTTCTTACAGAAAATGGTGAAGCAAGTCAGGCAAGCACCTGTAGTCCCAGCTACTTGGGAGGCCGAGGCAGGAGGATCGCTTGAGCCAGGGAGTTTGAGTCCATCCTGGACAACATAGAAAGACCTCGTGTCTTTAAAACAAACAAACAAAAGGCGGTGAAACAGCTTAACTTGGGATACTGGGTGTGTCTAACGAGGCCAGCTAGGAGTCAGTCAGTTTGTTGAAGGCCATTTAGATGAAGATCTAATTTACTGCATAACCAATTCACAGAGTGGACTTGTTTGGTGTCATTTTGTCTCCATAAGAGCATTTTAAGGACTATTTAGTTTGTCTTTGTCTCTGCTCCTTGCTGTTCTAGTTGGAGTCCAAAGGACAGGAAAAAGGAAAGACTGGGTGGGCATAAGAAGAACATAATCTTCAATTTGAAGAATTCTTATCAGTATATACTTTTTTTTTTTTTGAGACAGAGTCTTGGTTTGTCACCCAGGCTGGAGTGCAATGGTACAATCTTGGCTCACTGCACCCTCCACTTCCTGGGTTCAAGCGATTCTCCTGCCTCAGCCTCTCGAGTGGCTGGAATTACAGGTGCCTGCCACCATGCCCGGCTAATTTTTGTATTTTTTGTAGAGAGAGGGTTTCACCATATTGGCCAGGCTGGTCTTGAACTCCTGGCCTCAAGTGATCCACCAGCCTCAGCCTCCAAAAGTGCTGGGATTACAGGTGTGAGCCTCCGCGCCTGGCCAGTATATACTTTTTTCTTTTCATGTTAATCTCCAGGTACAGCATCAAGAAGTCAGAGCAGGCAAAAATGGAATATATGTTCTTTTAGAATATATTCTTTTAAATATATTCCTCACTGTAAAGAAATCTTATGTTCCCTGGTGTTTCCTCTCTTTATCTCTCAGTCTCAAACGAGCTACAGGAAGCTGGAGCAGAGACAAATTCCACATTCTTTAAAATGTAATGAAAAAATGATTTCCAGTCAACTAAATTATCATATAAATAACTAAATTTGGTAAATTGGTCATTTTCAACAAACTCATTCAGATTTGACCCTTTGGGTCAAAGATGGAGTGATTTTCTTTAGAGCCAAAGACCTGAAACCTACAAGAGAAATATTTATTGGTTTCCACCTTGGATGTTAACACGGGGCTCTCTAGAAACTACCTGGGCTGAAGCCTCTGTGGCAGGATGATGGCAGATCCTCTGGTTAGGGTCAGAAAAATCATACATGGTGCTACCCCAGGGTCCAGTTCTGGGTTTTCATCTTCATGGAGATCACGAATCAGCTTCAGAAACAATAACATTCCCTATCATTATACTATATCTGATTCTTGACAAATATTTGAGAAATGACTTGCAGACAAATTTCTATTGGGTGATAACCAGAGAATGGCTTCATGGATATGGGGACCAAGATACGGAGGTTTTGTACCTCAAGGATATGAGGATACTAAAATATGAGACTGATTTATTATATAGCACAGCTTACTGGTCCAAAATGAATCACTAAAATTTGCTTCGAAATTTAAAAGCTAAAACGGAGTAGCCTTCCTTCTTTGTTTTATCCCAGAATTTTGAGCTTATTGAAGAACATAGCTTAGATGTTGCTATGCAATCATATAGACCAAAGCCTAAGCATGTAGACTGCCTATACACCAAAAGGGGTGCATGTGTATATAGCAGAATTAGCAAAGAATGAAGTCAAGAAACTGAAAATATTTCTATACTAGGTGGAAATGCCAGATAAGGAGCAAAGATCAGTTATTTCCCGTATGGCTGCAAAATCAACTCCTAAAGAAGGACCCAATGGAAACAAAAGCCACAATGAAAAGAAGCAATGATCCCAGCTTTTAGATACAGATAAATACATGAAAATTCTAGCAAGAGTACATACTCAGATTCCAAAACATTTAGTGATGATAACAATGTCTAGTTTTATTCACCCCTAGACCACAGCAAATTCTTCATGGAGGCACATCACATGGATCGCTGCATAATTCAAGAGCCAATATTAAGAAAACAAAGTATTATATGAAGTAATATGTGAGCTGATGAGGGGTTTGGCGCTTTAGTTGAGTGACAGAGTAAAGCCATAGATTTATGTTCTGGAATATCTAACATAAACTTGGTCAAGGACCAAACATAAGGGAATGCAGCTAAGCAGGACTAATTTCATTTACTCATGCGAGCAACATTAATTGAGCTCCAACTATACACTCAACACTGTACCAGGCATGGTAGGAGATACCAAAAGACTGTTTCAATGAATAACGTACATTCCAATTAGGAAAATATGCCTCATCCACACGTGAAAACACAAATAACAACAGGAGGCAATACATTGTGGCCAAGTGACAACGAAATTAGTTATGATTTATTAAGTATTTTTCTACTAGCCAGGCTTGTGCTAAATGCTTTATATTCATCCTCTTGATCTTAAGTCATCCTGTGAGGTAGGTGCTATGATTATCCCCATTTTACAGATGAGAACACTGAAGTTCAAACATGTAAAACGGGATGCAAAAGGTCATACCACTTGTAAATGGCAGAACTGACATTTGAACTCATATTGAACTGACTCTAAGTCTTAAGCTCTTACTAAACAAATGGCTATAGAAATTCAGAAAATGGGGAAGGCTAATAGACGAGCTGAGCTGGCCGTTAAGGGAAAGATAGGCTTCAGTTAGTCAAGGAGGAGGAGGAAGAGCCGAAGGGGTCAAGCATAGAGTAAATGCATGGAGACTGGCAAAGAGCTTGCGGAAACAATGATTACATTAGTCTAGCTGTCCAGTGAATTCCTATGTGGGCCAGATATTGGTGGACAATGAATACCAGGTCGAAGATTGTGAACTGTGGGTTATCAGCAGCCACGAAACATTATAACGAATGCCAAGTTTCAAGCTGTAGACCTGTGGGAGATGAACTGCGAACCTGCCCGGGGAAGCGGCGCCCAGGTGGCTAGGGGCGGGGTCACAGGCGCCAGAGGTGTCACTGGGGCACCTCTCCGGGCCTTCCCCCTTTTTCTTCCGGGCTGGGTCCCGCTACTCCAGTTCCGCTAGGCGGCGGAGACGGGGCCAGGGGCAGGACTACAATCTTGACCCTCAGAGGGGTGCCCAGGCGGCCGCGGTGGGCGGCCCTCTGTCTCCGGCCTCGGGTGGGATTGGCACCCGTCTCGGGGGGCTCCTCACTACCACGCAGGGAAGCCAACTCGTTCCCCGCCCGGAGCCGGGTTCCCCTAGACTCCCGCGGGCCGCCTCCTTTTTCGTCCCCCCACGAGGCCGTGACTCTGAGGGTTCCGCTCTGCGGCGGAGGCGGGGCCGGGGGTGTGGGCGGGGCCGTGGGGGGGTCGTTCCAGGGCGCGGGGCGGGGCCACCTCCTTACCTGTGCCCCCCAGGGCTCCAAAGGTTCCACTCTGCGGCGGGGGCGGGGGCGGTCCGGAGGGCGGGTTCAAGGCGCCCAGGTGGCCGCGACGGAAGGGCTTGTTTCTCTGGCCTAGGCTGTGGTTGGCAGCCGGCCGGGGAGAGAAGGGAGTCAGGGAGGCAACCTGGTTCCCGCCCGTTGCTGATTTCGCAGCTACTCTCCCGGGCCGCCCCCTTTTCCTTCCCCCTCAGGCCACTACTTGGAGGGTTCCGCTCCGCGGCGGGGGCGGAGCCAGGGGCGGGGCTGAGCGCGGCCTGGGCGGGCTACCAGGCGGCTGGGGTGGGCGGGCGTCTTCTTCCCGCCCGAGGGACCTCCTCGCGACCGCCGGGACGTAAAAGGGGCTTGGCAGGGGCGTCCTCGCCCCACGCCCGAACCCGGTTTCCCGCTGCTCCCGCGAGTGTCGGGAGCCCAGCAGGCCTGGCCGAGGCGGGACCTTCATCGCTCCAGCCCCCGTCCCCGCCCCCGCGCCTCCCCACCGCGCGAAGCTCTGGTTGGCTTGCTTTCCGACCGGACTTAGGGGCTAGCGTTTAGAAAAGTCTCGACCTCCTCCGGCCCGGTCCCATCCCGAGAACTGTCTAAGGCTGTGAGTGTCCGGGAACCAGACCCGCTTGGAGGCCTCAGCCCCGACGTCCCGCGCCCACGCGGCAGATCGGGCCGGGAGCGTCTGGGAGATGCGGAGCAGGAGCAATTCCGGGGTCCGCTTGGACGGGTACGCGCGGCTGGTGCAGCAAACCATCCTGTGTTACCAGGTAAGGAGGGACCGCCCCACAGGGAACGCGTGGAACTGCCCTCTCTTGTCACTCATTCTCCTCCCCAGGCCTCTGGCCCTCTTGTGACCTGAGACCTTGCAATTAAGAGTTTGCTACTTGAATCTAGTCCTTGCTAGCCAGTGATTACCACCCCATTACCACGCCGTTCTCCTTAAGATTCAGGGGACCTAACTGTTGCTACGGCTACTTTTCACAGAATTCTTTGGCCATTGTTCAGGATGAGAATGAGCCTCCTCCGTGCCCGGGGTCCAAACTGCCTGTTTTTGCATTGACTGTGCTTTTTTTGGACGAGAAAATAAGTGTGTGTGTGGGGCGGGGGGGGCGGTTGGACAGACTACACTGAATGAGAACAGTAGACAGGAGTGAAGAAGCTCCTGAAGTTTACGCAGGGCTCTGCAGTGTGGGGAGACAGCTACTGTCCCTCCCGTGAGCTGCCTTGGTAGAGACCCACCTGGAAGGCCCTTTGGGGCTACTTTGGTTGCTATTTTACAGATGAGAAAATTGTGAGGCCAGAAAGGTCACTGCATGTAGCAGGTCAGACCCAAAGGCTCCCAAACTCACAGGATCCTATGACACTGCCCATGTGGTCCGAGGTATGAATATGCCTGCTATGCTTTGTATTCCTGGGCCAAAATTATATGTGGGTCCATCAGTGTAAGACCACTGAACTATTTTTATTCCTAGTGAAGACAGCAGCTATGTTTCTTGCCCTCAATCAACAGCAACTATTTATACGGCCTTCAAAGTCAACGAAGGCAGTGGCATTCAGGGGTTAGAGGCCTGACCTGCAAGTTGGGAGCCATGGTCATTTCCAAGGCACTGACCGTTTTCCCTTCTTAGCTAATTTCTTAGCCTTGTTTCCTCAAGAAATATTTGTAGTGTATCTGTTATACGCAAGGCACTCTACAAAGTGCTGGGGTTACAAAGAATAAATGATCGTAGTGCAGTAACATTTATGCATAGGGTATAGGTCCAAAGTCCTTTATCTGTTTTCTTTGTTGTTGTTTGTTTGTTTGTTTTTGAGACAGGGTCTCACTCTGTCGCCCAGGCTGGAGTGCAGTGGTGCGATCTCGGCTCACTGCAACCTCTGCCTCTCGGGTTCAAGCAACTCCTGCCTCAGCCTCCCGAGTAGCTGGGACTACAGGCGTGCGCCACCACGCCCAGCTAATTTTTGCATTTTTAGTAGTGACGGGGTTTCACTGCGTTGGCCAGGCTGGTCTTGACCTCCTGACCTCAAGTCATCCTCTCACCACGGCCTCCCAAAAGTGCTGGGATTACAGGCATGAGCCACTGAACCTGGCCTCAGAGTCCATTATCTGAAACCCTTTGGACCAGTTGTAGTTTGCCCATCAGAAATGTTTGGCTTTTAGAAAGGTAATATGCGTACAACGTACTATATATGCCATAATAACTGCAGCCAGATCTGGGCAGCACCCCTTCATCAAACAGGTTATTACTTCCACATCAGAATATGAATATTCACATAATTTCAGTAAATGCTGAAAAGAGTTTCGCATTAGTTGGGCTCATCTTTTGCCACCAAAAGAGCTTGCTGCAAACTTACGAAAACACTTTAAATTTTCAGAGCTTGAGATTGCACATGAAGGATGATGGTCTTTATTTTGGGAACTTTGAGGAAGGACCCCTCACCCAGTTTGTGGGAGCAGGAGAGGAGTCCTGGAAGAGATGATGTTCAAGTTGAGAGTGGGAGAAGTAGTAGGCAGGCAAATGAAGGTCATTTTTCCCCTTCCTCCTTGGAGTATATTCTAATTACATCTATAAAGTGTTTTAAAATCCAAGTTGAAAAACCTTTCCCTTCATGACTGTGATGGAGGGGGCTTTAAGGATTGCTGATGAAGCTTAGTTCTTTTGTCAGACCTGGGTTTGAATCCTCTGCTCTGCCTTGAATGACATGTGTGATCTTTCTTGATCCCTTCTGAGTCCATGCCCTCATCTGTAAAGTGAGGATAATAACACTTGCTTCCACTGAGTGTTTCTAAGGAAAAAATTAGTGCCTACTACCTTGTCTGGCACCTACTGGGCAGCAGTAAATAATGAGTGCTCTTGGTGGTGTCATGACTTTGATAGAGACCACATGTTTGTGCCCAGGCCTCATGGTCCTTGCAGGAGTACTCTGGCTCATGGTGCGCCCTTTCCTGAAGGTCCTGCTACAGCTCCTCATTCCTTGAGCATAAATATATCTCCCCATTGATGCCAAGAGAGCCTAAGTACTGAGATCTCATCAGTTTCCTTCCTTTGCATCAAGCAGTGGCCAAAGGCATGAAAGGTACCCTTAAGTCCTTGTTGGTAAAAGACTTACTGCAGGACCTGAGCCATCCTAATAACCCAGCTATCTGTCCAGGCTTGCCTTCCCTCAGAAGCGAAAGAATTGTCTTCTCATGAAAGCAAATCTGTGAGATTGGACTTTCCTCCCCAACATTTTAATGATTAAAAAAAAGTTGTGTGAGCCTTTAGTTGTATTTATTTTGGGGGTAGTTGGTGAGTAACCCTCATGTTTGCCCTCTTTTTCCCTTCCTGACTAACCAGGATACTCCCAGCACAGTTCTGCCGGGTAAATGTCATGCATCCACAAGTGCAGAATTGCACCCATTCACCCCCACAACTAGTGTGCACAGTTGTAGAGCCCTAACCCATTCAAGGCCTCACCACCTTCTCTGAGTAATCTTAGGCAGATCCCCTAACTACTCTGGAAAAATGAATGAGCACTTTTATGTTATGCATATTTTACCAAAATTTAAAGAAAATGAATGAGCTGCACGAATGGTTTCTAAAGTTTATGCTGTATCTCCCCACCTTCTGTAGATATGTGCCGATGTTTAGGAGGCATTTTTTTAGTGTCAGCTGGTAACAACTCTGAACTCTGTTTCTGATTTGCTTTTTAAATTGAGATCAATTTACATTGGTTTCATTTGTTAGAAATCATTGTGTTAAATATGTCAAGCTAATCAGCTAATCATCATTTGAAGGTGTGGCCTGCCCCGCCACACCTGTGGGTATTTCTCGTCAGGTGGGATGAGAGACTGAGAAAAGAAATAAGACACAGAGGCAAAGTATAGAGAAAGAATAGTGGGCCCAGGAGGCCGGCACTCAGCATACGGAGGACCTGCACCGGCACTGGTCTCTGAGTTCCCTCAGTATTTATTAATTACTAGTTTCAGTATCTCAGCAAGGGGAATGCGGCAGGAGAACAGGGTGATAGTGGGGAGAAGGTCAGCAGGAAAACATGTGAGCAAAGGAATCTGTGTCACAAATAAGTTCAGGTGAAGGTACTATGCCTGGGTGTGCACGTAGGCTAGATTTATGCTTTTCTCCGCCCAAACATCTCAGTGGAGTAAAGAGTAACAGAGCAGCATTGCCGCCAGCATTATCTCGCCTCCCGCCACAGGGCGGTTTTTCTCCTATCTCAGAATAGAACGAATGTACAATCAGGTTTTATACCGAGGCATTCAGTTCCCAGGGGCAGACAGGAGACAGTGGCCTTCCTCTATCTCAACTGCAAGAGGCCTTCCTCTTTTACTAATCCTCCTCAGCACAGACCCTTCACGGGTGTCAGGCTGGGGGATGGTCAGGTCTTGCCCGTCCCACGAGGCCATATCTCAGGCTGTCTCAGTGAGGAGAAATCTTGGACAATACCCGGCTTTCCAGGGCAGAGGTCACTGCGACTTTCCACAGTGCATTGTGCCCCTGGTTTATTGAGACTGGAGAGTGGCAATGACTTTTACCAAGCATACTGGCCTGTAAACATTTTGTTAACAAGGCACATCCTGCACAGCCCTAGATCCCTTAAACCTTGATTCCATACAACACATGTTTTTGTGAGCACAAGGCTGGGGCTGAAGTTATGGATTAACAGCATCTCAAGGCAAAACAATTGTTCAGGGTACGAATCAAAATGGAGTTTCTTATGTCTTCCTTTTCTACATAGACACAGTAACAGTCTGATCTCTCTTTTCCCTACAATCATTCTTCCGTTAGAGGCAATAGTTGGCTCACATAATTTCAGTAAAGGCTAAAATTATTAAATTAATTAAATTATTAAATATTAAATAGGAATTATTAAATTAAATTATTAGTTAAGCTAACATCTTAATGAATTCCTTTTCCTGTATCTGTGAAAGAGAAGAACTTTTCCTATTAGTCATTTGCCAAATATACTTGCTGCTAAATATTATTTGGATCTTTAATGCAAAGAATGAAAGAGTTGTGGTTACAAAATGTCCTTTTGCAGGTTTGCTTTTGTAAATATATACTCTAGGAAGTATCATTAAACATTTGTTGCCTTTAAAAAAAGAAATTTTTAGATTGTTTTGGCTCAGGTAAGAAATATGAACTTTGTACATTTTTTTCACTAACAGCTGTTTGAAGGCTCCTTAATAAAAGTAGTAAGTATGAAGTGGTGATAAGAGAATATGGATCAGAAGGAAAAACAATGGTCAAGGCAGTGTTCACTGTAACGACAGATTATTTAGTATAATAAAGCAAATAACTAAGAGACTGGGACAGTAAATACTGTTATTTAATGGCCATGGAATTTAAAATGAGAAAAATGGAATAAATAAAACATGGAGTATGGAACAAATAGTAACAATAATGAAGAGGAATTTGGGAGTTAAAAAAGATATAATTAAGTACTAGAAAATAATAATATGACAGAAGAATAGGAAGAGACTGGAGTGAAAGTGTTTTTTTGTTTTTTTGGTTTTTTTTTGAGACAGTCTTGCTCTGTTGCCCAGGCTGGAGTGCAGTGACATGATCTCAGCTCACTGCAGCCCCCACCTCCTGGGTTCCAGCGATTCTCCTGCCTCAACCTCCGGAGTAGCTGGGATTACAGGTGTGTGCTACCATACCTGGTTAATTTTTGTATTTTAAGTAGAGATGGGGTTTCACCATGCCAGGCTGGTCTTGAACTCCTGACGTCAAGTGATCCACCTGCCTCGGCCTCCCGGAGTGCTGGGATTACAGGCGTGAGCTCCCAGCCAGTAGTGAAAGCATTCTAAGGGCCTTATCTCATTAAGAAGGATGATGAAGGTATTATCATAGCTTTTAAGATAAGAGTTTGTGTTTATGCATTACCGTTAATATATGTGGCATATATAACTTTATTTTCATTTTAATTTTTTTTTGAGATGGAGTCTCACTCTGTCACCCAGGCTGGAGTGCAGCGGTGCGATCTCGGCTCACTACAACCTCTGCCTCTCAGGTTCAAGTGATTCTCCTGCCTCAGCCTCCTGAGTAGCTGGGACTATAGGCGCATGCTGCCACGCCTGGCTATTTTTTTGTATTTTTAGTAGACACGGGCTTTCACCATGTTAGCCAGGATGATCTCAATCTCCTGACCTCATGATCTGCCCGCCTCGGCCTCCTAAAGTGCTGGGATTATAGGCGTAAGCCACCACGCCCGGCCTCTGTAATATATAATTTTAAAAACGATAGCAGAATAAAGAAAATCTGATCATCTGGCTGAAGGGAGGAAAAGGCTACTGGGGAGGGTAGGAAGTAAAGAAAAAAGTGTGGTAAATATAAAGTACAAAATAAGATGCAAATAAATCCAACTACACAGTATTAGTAATCACAGCAAGAGTCTTCCTCATTAGCATAGTGGTGAGTATCTCCACCTGTCACAAGTATGAATGCTGAAATCTGCCAGATAGTACAAATTATTATTATTATTTTGAGACAGAGTCTTGCTGTCACCCAGGCTGGAGTGCAGTGGCATGATCTTGGCTCACTGCAACCTCTGCCTCCCAAGTTCAAGCAATTTCTCCTGCCTCAGCCTCCCGAGTAGCTGGTATTACAGGCACCATCATGCTCGGCTAATTTTTGTATTTTTAGTAGAGACGGGTTTTGCCATGTTGACCAGGCTGGTCTCGAATTCCATACCTCAGGTGATCTGCCCGTCTTGGCCTCCCAAAGTGCTGGGATTACAGGCGTGAACCTCTGTACCTAGCCCAGATAATAGAAATTATTTTTTAAAACTTTAAAAGGTGTATGTCATTTGTAAGAGACAAAACCTAAAACATAGGATACTGAGAGGTTGAAAGTAATATAGTGGGACAAGATATACTGAGCAAAACTAACCAAAAATACGTTGATCTATGAATATCAGACCAAGTAGACTTTGAAAATTTTTTAAAATTATATTAGGGATACAGAATGGTATTGCTAGATGACAGAGGGCTAATTCACCAAGAAAAATACAGCAATTTTAAATCTGCAGAATACTAACAAAATAGCTTCAAAGTATGTAAAGCAAAATTTGACCTAACTGTAGGAGAAGTTGACAAATCCATAATCATAGTGAGAGTTTTTAAACCCCCTCTCTCAGATACTGTTAGATCAAGCAGAGAAATAATTAGGCCATAGAAAATTGGAGCACTGTAAGAAACAAATTTGATTAAGTACACTTACATAGAATTCCACACTGAACCAATAGAAAATACTTATTTGTTTCAGCTTCACAAGATATATTTTTCAAAAAGTGATGACAGATTAGAATATAAGGGAAATCTCAAAAAAATACTGAAAGATCAACTTTATGCATGCCACATTTTTTTTGGCCAAAATGCAAGAAAATTAGAGAGCAGTAACAAACAATTGCTAATGCCTCCCATGTATGTTTGGAAACTTATCTAGCCTGCTTCTGAATATGTCATGGATTAAAAAAGAAATTATAACAGAAGTTACGAAAGAGTTAGAACTGAATGACAGCAAAAACATTCCAAATAAAAATGTATGGGATTACAGCTAAGGTGGAGTTTGAAATTTATATCCTTACATGTATATATTGGAAAAGAAGGAAGATTTAAAAATTAATAAACTCACAGTTGTGAAAAGAACAGATTGTATTCAAGAAAATAGAAGAAAGGAAATAATAAGGGTACAAGCAGCAATTAATGTGCTATAAAACAGACAGCAAAGATGGACAAAGTGAAAAGCTGATTTTTTGAAAAGACTGGTAAATAGGCAGACTTCTGGCAGGGTTGGTGAGAGGGATGGGGGGAGGGAGGAGGGACAAATGAACAATACAGGAGTCCCCCTTATTCACAGGCGATACATTCCAGACCCCATGGGTGCCTGAAACCATAGATAGTAGCAACCCTATATATACTATGTTTTTTCCCTGTACATAGATACATATGAGAAAGTTTATAAGTAAGAGATTAAGAAATATAATAAAATTGAACAATTATAACAATATACTATAATAAAAATTATGTGAATGTGGCCTCTCTCTCTCTCTCTCAAAGTATTTTATTGTGGGTAGTATTTTCAGACCACAGTTGACCACTAGTAACTGAAATGATAGAAAGCAAAACCAGACAAGGAAGGACTACTACATTAAGAGTGGGCTGTTTTCTAGATAAAGGTTACCAGTGTTAAGAAAAAATTAAATCCTGATTAGACCGGTAACCCTTAAAGAAATGGAATGAGTCCAAAAAGTCCTAGTCCAAGATACTTTTACAGAGAAGGACCAAGGAACATTTAGAGATTGATTTCTTTATGTATCTTGGAAATTAAAGAATTTGGCCCAAGCGCAGTGGCTCACGCATGTAATCCTAGCACTTTGGGAGGCCGAGGCAGGTGGATCACCTGAGGTCAGGAGTTTGAGACCAGCCTGGCCAACATGGTGAAACTCTGTCTCTACTAAAAATTAAAAAATTGACCGGGTGTGGTGGCAGGCAACTGTAATCCTAGCTGTTCGGGAGGCTGAGGCGCGAGAATCACCTGAACCCGGGAGGCGGAGGTTGCAGTGAGCTGAGATCGTGCCACCGCACTCCAGCCTGGGTGACAGAGTGAGACTTTATCTCAAAAATAAATAAATAAATAAATAATTTGACTTTTATTCTGAGTGAGAAGGGAAGCCCTGAGAGGGTTTTGAGCAGGGGAATGATATAATCCGAATCATGTTTGAAAATAATCACTCCATTGGCTGCATGGAATATTTACTGTAGGGGACCACGGGGCAAAGCAGAATGAATGACCCGTTAGGAAGTTTCTGCAGTTGGAGCATGATGACTCAGACAAGGGTTGTTCAAGTGGAGACAGTGTGGAATGGTGAGATTTGGGGTAAATTTCGAAGGTAGAGACAACAGGATTTCATGGTGGAGTGAGTATTGCATTTGTGAAAAAAGAAAAGTCAAGAATGACTTCAAGATTTTAGGCTTAAACAACTGGTAGTATGGAATTACCATTTACTGCAATGGAGAAAATTGTGGGGAAGCAAGTTTGGGGTGGAAGATAGAGTTTTATTAAGTTTGAGATGTCTGTTAGGCATCTGTATTAGTCCGTTTTCATGCTACTGATAAAGACATGCCTGAGACTGGGCAGTTTACCAAAAAAAAGAGATTTAATTGGACTTACAGTTCCACGTGGCTGGGGAAGCCTCACAATCATGGCGGAAGACAAGGAGGAGCAAGTCACATCTTATGTGGATGGCAGCAGGCAAAGAGAGGAGTGCTTGTGCAGAAAAACTCCGCTTTTTATACCATCAGATCTCATGAGACTTACTATATGAGTACAGCGTGGGAAAGACCTGCCCCCATGATTCAGTTACCTCCCACCAGGTCCCTCCCACAACATGTGGGAATTGTGGGAGTACAATTCAAGATGAGATTTGGGTGAGGACACAGAGCCAAATCATATCAGTATCCAAGTAGAAATGATAAGTAGGCAGCTGAATATGTGAGTCTAGAAGTTAGGGGAGTGGTCTGGGCTGGAGACAGAAATGTGGGAGTCATTGGTATATGTGTGGAGGTTAAAAGACCCTGAGACGAGACGAGATCACGGGAATAAGTACAGACAGAAAAGAGATGAGGTTCAAAGAGGAGACCCCCGAAAATGAAGAGATCCAGATTATGAGGGGGAGGTGTTGCCAAGGGGGACGAGAAGAAGCCATCACGGAAGTAGCAGGAAAAGCAACCAAGGGTCAGTGTCCCCCCAAAGTCCTATGTTGAAGCCCTAATCTCAAGGTGATGGCATTAGGAGGTGGGGCCTTTGGGAGATGATTAGGTCATAAGGGTAGGGTCCTGATGAATGGGAATAATGCCATTCTAAGAAGAGACACAAAAGAGATGATTCTCCTCACCACTACCATGTGAGCTCACAGCAAGAAGGTGGCCATCTGCAAGCCAGGAGGAGGGCCCTCACTAGAACTTGACCCTGCTGGCACCCTGGTCTCAGATTTCCTAGCCTCCAGTAATTGCAAGAAATATATTTCTGTTGTTTAGGCCACCCAGTCTATGGTATTTTGTTAAAACCACCCAAACTGACGAAGATAGAAGTCGAGAAGGTGATTCAAGGAGGAGGAAGTAATCAGATGAGTAAAAGGCTAATAATGAGACAAGGTCAAGTAGCATCAAGACTAAGAGTTGACCATTAGATTTGGGGATGTGGAAGTTATTGGTGACCATGTCCAACAGTCTATATGGAGTGTAAGACACAAAAATCGGGCAAATTGGACTCAAGAGAGAAGGAAAGGACAGAAACTGAAGATTCTGAATTTAAACAGTTCTTCTGAAGAGTTCTACTGTAAATAAGAGCAGTGGTTGGGTGGAGATATGGGGTTGGGAGGGTTTTTTTAATGTGAGAAATTATGTATCTGGTGGGAATGATCTAGTAGACAGGGGAAAACTGATAATGCAAGAAGCAAAGTCCTGGCATGCATGAGAACAGGTAGATTGTAGCACATATATTGCAGGTGACCTTAGAGAGGAGCACAGATAGCTCATCCATCAAAACAAGAGGGAAACAGGGCGCATTGGCACCATGTTCCCTTTTGATTGCTTCTGCCTTCTCAGCAAAATGTGAAGCACGGTCACTAGCTGAGAATGAGGATGGGGAGGAGTTATTGGAGGTTTGAGAGAGAAGGTACGAAGCAGTCCTTTAGGAGAAAAAGGGAATGAATGAACAAGGGATTTCTAGACAATCGTTGGACAGCATTAAGGGTCATTAATTTAAAGGGAGTTCAGTCAGCGTGGCTGTGTATTTTTCTCCAGCCACATTCAGCTGCATGAGTGCACCCTCAGAGTTGGCAGAGGCAGATTTAGCCAGAGCTGGCATTTTGCCCAGTGGGTACAGTGACTCCATTGTTGTTGACAGAGGGGCAAGGGATTAACAGATAATCCCTATCTTAAACTGTTTCAGATAAAAGATAAAGAGAGACAGCTCTCAACTCCTTTCAGATGGCCAATACCCCATGATACCATAGTCAAACAAGGCATGCTAAAACATAAAACTTATAGAGGAAATTCACTTATGAATATTGATATTTAATACATGAAGTGAAATACTAAGAAAATGAATCAAGCAGTGTGTATAAAAAACATCATGATCAGGTGTGGTTCATCCACCAAATACAAGGAAATTTACTATAAAATCTATTAATGTATTTTTACCACATTAATAAATTAAAGAAGAAAAACAGTGTGATCATCTCAATAGATGTAGAAAAGCATTTGACAAAATTCAGTATCCATTAATGATTTTAAAAGCACCTCTTAAGGCCAGGCGCGGTGGCTCACACCTGTAATCCCAGCATTTTGGGAGGCCGAGGCGGATGGATCACCTGAGGTCAGGAGTTTGAGACCAGCCTGGCCAACATGGTGAAACCCTGTCTCTACTAAAATTACAAAAATTAGGGTGTGGTGTCGGGCACCTGTAATCCCAGCTACTTGGGAGACTGAGGCAGGAGAATCGCTTGAACCCGGGAGGTGAAGGTTGCAGTGAGCCAAGATCATGCTACTACACTCCAGCTTGGGTGACAGAGTGAGACCCCGTCTCAGAAAAAGCACCTCTTAGACAATGAGGCATACACTCGAATTTTATTATCTTGATAAAAGGTAATGTGAAAATAAATCTACAAAGCTCGTAAGTAATGTATTGGGGAAAGATTTAAAGTCAAGAACTTTAAGGATCCCCACCATCACCCCCTCTCTTCAGCATTGTAATTGTGCCCCCATGTAACAGACATGAAAAGGAAATAAGAATCATGGAGATTATTATTTGCAGAAAAAAGTGCTACAGAAAACCCAAAGCGAGTGGAACTAGAGTTTTCCATTTTTCAAGCAAGTTTGCCACATATAAGATCCATATGCAGTAATGAAGGTACCCCTTTACGGCAGCCGCAAACAATTCGTAAATGTTATCATTTCTTAGAAAAGCATTCACAGTAGCAACGAAAACTGTTGAATAAATCTAATGCAAGGGCTAGACATGCCTGGAGAAAGTTTTAAAGCTCTATTGAGGGACATAAAAGAAGACAAATATGAGGAGAGACACAGCATGTTCTTGAATGGGAAGATTCAGTGTTGTAAAGATATATTCTCCCCAAATTAATGTAGAAATTCAGTGGACTGCCAATCCAAACCCAAAGAGACTTTTTCAGGGAAATTGATCCTAAAAGTCACATGCTGTAGTAAGGGGCCAAGAATAGCCAAGACACATTTTAAATAGAAGAGGGGAAGGAATGCCTTACCAGATTTCAAAACATAAATCTAAGGTCATTAAAATTGTGTGATATTGGCACAGAAGCAGACAAATAGACCAGTGGAAAAGAAGACGACCTCAGGAACAGAAAGGATAGATTATTCAATAAAAAATGTTAGGACAATTGGTTGTCTATATGGAAAAAAAGAAATTCTTTCTCTTAGACCATACACAAGAATAAATTCTAGAGAGAATAAAGACTTAAATATGAAAAGCAAAGCTATAAAACTTAAAATAGTACACTTTTATGATCTTGAGACAGGAAATGATTTCTTTAAGAAAATAAAAATAATCATAAATCATAAAATAAATTGATAATTCAACTATATGCAAAAGCAAAACCTCTTATGACAAGAAGTTTATCTAAACAAGGCTAAGAGATGAACTACAGAATGGGAAAGATTTTTGAATCACGTCTTGGAAGCAGATCTTCTGCCCTAGTCAAGCTCTCAGATGACTGCAGCCCTGGCCAACATCTTGACTGAAACTTTGAGAGGCTTTGAGCCAGACCCACCCAGTTAAAGCTGCTTCTGAATTGCTGACCCACAGAAACTGTGAGAGATAATAGAGGTTTATTGGTTTTAAGTTACCAAGTTTTTGAATTACTTGTTATTTAGCAATATATAACTAATACAAAAGCTTAATCCTAAGAGAGTCCTTAGAGAGTCAGCCATTTATATAATTGATTGGATTCAAGTTTCCATCTTAGTTGAGTGCTTGTTTGATGAGATAGCAGGTACCATCATTGTTTAGCTTCTGGGTTTGTAAATAATTCTCTTTTCATTACAAAGAGAAGGGATTTGCAACATAGTACCAGAATAACCAAAAAATATTTTAAATCCAGTTGACTTACTTCACTGTATCCCTTTAAGTTGATTCCCTTCATCATTTATAGTAGTTTTATATATTTCTGTAGTAATATTGTATTCTACAATGTAAACAAGCAGTGTGCAGAGGAGAAAGCTAATAAACGGGCTAAACGATGGCTCAACTTCACTAGCAATCTGAAAAAGTAAAGCAAATTAAAACAAATTCAGACTTACAGATGGCAACAATATTAAAGCATAATTCTAAGTGTTGGTAAGGTTATGAAACAGAGGTAAGTGTCATGTATCACTCACGAGAAGATGTATTAAGGTAGGCTAACTGCTGTGACAAACAAAACCCAAATTTCATTGGCTAAACACAGAAGTTTATTTTGTACACATATAACAGCCCATTGTGGGTCTAGGTCATTAGGGGCTTCACCCAGATACCTGGGCTACCAGTGGCCTTACCGTCTTCAATGTGCAACTTCCAAGGTTACCCTGGATGTAGACATCCTGCTGGTGTACCAGGAAAGTACAAAACATTATTTGTGGGAGGGCTTTATGGGCAAGGCATGGAAGTTGTGCACTTTACTTTCATTCACATTCCTTTGGCTAAAACTCAAGCACAGGGCCATGTGGAACTGCAAGGGATGATGGGAAACATAGTATAACTAAGTGCCTAGGAAGAAGAGGAAATCAGATTGGTGATTAGGTAGTGGTCTATGCTGCAAGGTGTAAACTACAGACTATTAATTGGTACAGTCACCTTGGAAAGCAATTTGAGATGGTGAAACTGAAGCAATGCATGTTCTATGACCCAGGAGGCCCATATCTAAATGTAGACACTAATGATGTGTTCTTACCCACTGCCCAAGGAGACATGTACAAGGACATTTGTTGAAGCATTGTTTATAAAAGAGGAAAATTAGAAACAATCTGACTGTTCATCAATTTGGAAATGGACAAATAAAAATTCTAGCCACGGCCGGGCGCGGTGGCTCAAGCCTGTAATCCCAGCACTTTGGGAGGCCGAGACGGGCGGATCACAAGGTCAGGAGATCGAGACCATCCTGGCTAACATGGTGAAACCCCGTCTCTACTAAAAATACAAAAAAAAACTAGCCGGGCGAGGTGGCGGGCGCCTGTAGTCCCAGCTACTCGGGAGGCTGAGGCAGGAGAATGGCGTAAACCCGGGAGGCGGAGCTTGCAGTGAGCTGAGATCCGGCCACTGCACTCCAGCCTGGGCAACAGAGCGAGACTCCGTCTCAGAAAAAAAAAAAAAAAAAAAAATTCTAGCCACACAATGGAATACTATATAGCCATTAAAAAAGAATAACCCAGATTTACATGTATTAAATTCAAATATTTAAAGTTGAATGGTGACTATAGTTGACTGTAGTTAATAACAATATATTGCATTCTTGAAAATTGCGAAGAGTAGATTTTAAGTATTCTCATCACAAAAATAAGTATGTAGGGCAGTACATATGTTAATTAGTTCAATTTAGCCATGCCACAATGCACACATTTCAAAACATGTTGTATATGATAAATATATACATTTTTTATGAGACAGGGTATAACTGTCACCCAGGCTGTAGTGCAGTGGCACTATCATGGCTGTTTGTAGCCTCAACCTCCCAGGCTAAAGTGATCCTCCCACCTCAGCCTCCCCAGTAGCTGGGACTACAGGCACATGCCTCCACACCTGGCTAATTTTTTATTTTTTGTGGAAACGAAGTCTCAGTGTATTGTCCAGTCTGGTCTGAAACTCTTGGGCTCAAGCGATCCTCCCACCTCACTTTCCCAAAGCGCTGGGGTTAGAGGCATGAGCCACCACACCCAGCCTAATTTTTGTCTATGAAAAAATTTAAAGACGAGTAAAAAAAGCAAGTTATAGAACAATAAGTATAGAATATTACTAGGTATGTAGAACTTTTAAAACACCTGAAATATGGTTATATCTTGCTTATGGGCACATACTTTTCTTATAAAAATTTTAAAAACATGGACAAGAAAAATACACTCCAGCTTTGCACTACTGTGACAGTTCACAGAGGGTGATCCCCATATCCCTGAGGGTCCGTGACACCCTTTCAGGATCTCTGTGAGGTCAAAACTATTTTCATCCCGTTCCTAAGATGTGATTTGCCTTTTTTCACTGTGTTGACATTTGCGGTGATAATAGAAAGCTGGTGCTTTAGTACAAATCAAGGCAGGGACTCCAAACTAGACTAGGAGTCACATACTATAAAAAAAACAAAAAAAAGAAGAAAAGAAAAAGAAAAAAAACAATTGCACTTAAGAATGTCCTTTTTGGAGCATTAAAATTTTTTTCAAGTTTAAACTTTATCCGATCTTTAAATATTCTGTGTGTTGACGTGAAAAGTACATATAAAGCACTTCCGCTGCATACCGAAGTACCATGGCTGCTTCTAGGAAAATCACTTGCACAGTTGTCTGAGTTGTGAGCTGAACTAGCAGTTTGGTTTTTTTCTTGGACACCATTTTTACTTGAAAGGTTGACAAATTATGGTTATTCAGACTTGGGCATTTGGCAGACATTTTCTCAAAAATGGGCAAAGTGAGCCTATTGCTGCAAGGAAAACAACTGGCAGTATTTGTTGCCAATGATAAAATTTAAACTTTGAATTGAAATGAGATTTTGGGGAAACTTTTTTTTAATTTTTTAATTTTTTAATTTTTTATTTTTTTTAACACAGAGTTTCACTCTTGTTGCCCAGGCTGGAGCACAATGGCACAATCTCTGCTCACTGCAGCCTCCGCCCCCGGGTTCAAGCAATTCTCCTGCCTCAGCCTCCCAAGTAGCTGGGATTACAGGCATGCACCACCACGCCCCACTAATTTTTTGTATTTTTAGTAGAGACGGGATTTCACCGTGTTGGTCAGACTGGTCTCAAACTCCTGACCTCCGGTGATCCACCCACCTCGGCCTCCCAAAGTGCTGGGATTACAGGTGTGAGCCACTGCCCGGCATTTTGGGAAAACTTGAATGAGCTTGTGAGTCACTGTGAGCTTGACTTAAAGCTCTTGATACTTAAAGCTTCCTGATACTTAAAAAGCTTTTCTGATGAGATTGGTGGTGATATTAACAAATGTAGATAATGAAATATGTCAACATTTAGGCTAACTACATAACTCACTGAACTGATATTTTCCAAATGACCAGTGCTTGATGTTATAAAATCACACCTGGGCAAATGATTCATTCAAAGAGCAAGATAGACCAATGGATTTTAAAATGTCAGAGTACATAAAGCTCGTTGTTATGATTTCAGATTTCACATTTCAACTGGCGTTTAAGAAACCGTCCACTTGTTGAGTTTTGATTATATCAAATAATATTCTTAATTATCCAAAAAGACTTAAAATATTTCTCTCTGCGTAGCTGTGTGAAGCTGGATTTTCTTCATATACTTCAACTGAAATAACATTGCCACAAAGGGAATACAAAATCACATATGAGAATAATAGCTATCTTCTATTAAGCCAGACATTAAAGAGATTTTTTAAAATGTTAATCACTGCCATTCTTCTTGTTACTTTTTTGTTTTGAAAAAAAAAAATCTAATTTTTTGTAGAGACAAGGTCTCGCTATTTTGCCAAGGCTGTTCTCAAACTCCTGGCCTCAAGTGAGCCTCCTGCCTCAGCCTTCCAAAGTGCTGGGATTACAGGTGTGAGCCACTGCACCCAGCCTGAAAAAAAATTTTAATGTTTTGTTTTGAAATGATACAAAAATTTTACTTATGTTGACATGCAATAGGTTGTTAACAAATTAGTAAATATTTTAAATTTTTTCGGTTTTAATTTCCAATATGGTAAATATGAGTAGCTAGAATGCATATAAACAAAAGCTCTTAGGGGATCTCCAGTAATTTTTAAGTGTAAAGGGATCTCATGACCCCTTTACACTTAAAATGGGAAGTTTGTGAACCATTAGGGAAGACTACAAGGAAGGCTTCAATTTGATCTTTAACTTTTTCTTTCTTTTTTTATAAAGGAAAGTGGCACAGTTACAGCAGAATGCTTTCATTTGTTGAATCTGGGTGATGGTTATATGGATAAGGGCTATATTGCTTTCTCTTTGCTTCCCTATATGTTTGAGGCTTTATTTTTTTTAAACGAGGCTATATTAAACATAGCGTAGGAGTCAGCTTTGATTCTTCCTAGAATGGGAGGAAATTCCCCACCTAGAATGGGGAGAATTTTCTAATGGATAGAGACCACTGAAACATCTCAGCTCCACCCACTTCTGTCTGTATTCATTGTCACCACCCTTGTCCAAGCCACCATCATCTCTTGACTGGACCCACCCCTCTAGTCTCCTAATTCATTCCCTGCTTCCACTTTCAGCCTCTCCTCTCCAAAGTAGTACATGATCTTCCATCAGGCACCAGACTACACTACTTTCCTCTTGCAGCCTTCCCATAGCGTTCGTAACTCCTAGAACAAAGTGCAGAGTCCCTCCTGTGACCAGCCAGCCTCTGCTAGCTGGCTGCAGCCAAGCCGACAGCTGCCAGTCTCCCCTCACTCGCCACCAGTGGGGTCCTGCTCAGTGCTTAGTAACAGGCTCCACTGACTTGAAAACTTTGCCTCTCTGTCAAGAGTGACCCCAGGAGAAAATGAGAGAAAGCCACCCCCAGTTTCTCATTCCTTCCAGCAAACCCAAGATCTTTGCCAACAAGTCTGGCACCACCACCCAGTCGGCAGCCTAGGAGACTTTTTGGCCCCCTTTTTTCCCTCTCCCACCTATATCCAATCCACCACCAAACCCTGTTGATTTTATACCCTAAACATTTTTTGAGCCCACCCTGCTGCCTCTGTTCCTCGGTCACCCCACCATCCTTGTTTGAGCCACCAGCCTCACTGTCCCTCCTCCTGCAGTAGCTTCCCCTCCTGTCTTTTTCTTGCATCCACTCAGTCCCTTCCCTGTACTTCTCCCCACTGAAGCCAAAGTGCCCTTCTCCAGGGACCAGCTCCAGCATTTGGGGCAGCACTGGGTCCAATTGGGGCAAAGGTGACATTTTTAGTGCCTAGTTAGACAGGGACTGGCTGACACGTGGTTGTCTGGTCTTTGTGTTAAAGGAATCACTCCATGGATAGCATTTTCCCCCTCCTGGGATAACCCAGGGCCCTGCCTTCTGCACTTCCTGCTTTAGCTCTTTTTGGGGAAAGCCAGGAGGAAGGCTTTTGCTCTTTTCTGGACAGCGTTTAAATAATTTAGTGTCAGATGAAAACATTTGAGTAATTCATAGAAAAAAAGTGCTCGAATCCTCCATTTACAAATCAAGGACTGCAATAACTCACACAAGGGAGAGATTTGGAATTGTTTCAAGCTTTGCAGGAATCCGAAAGATCTAGTCAGATCACTTAGTCGCCTTTTACAGTTAAAGAACCCCAACCAGCCAGGCATGGTGGCTCATGCCTGTAATCTCAGCACTTTGGGAAGCCAAGGCGGGCAGATCACTTGAGGTCAGGAGTTCAAGACCAGCCTGGCCAACATGGTAAAACTCCGTCTCTACTAAAAATACACAAAAAAATTAGCCGAGTGTGGTGGTGCACACCTGTAATCCCAGCTACTCTGGAGGCTGAAGCAGGAGAATTGCTTGAATCCAGGAGGTGGAGGTTGCAGTGAGCCAAGATCGCACCACTGCACTTCAGCCTGGGTGACAGAGCGAGACTCCGTCTCAAAAAAAAAAAAAACAAAAGAGCCACCACCAAGAGAGTTGCGGGGACCTTTCTCCAGGTCATTTCTTCTCATGAGGTGTAAGCACTGTGTCTTGGACCAGGCCAGATGAGTGGAGATAAATAGCTTAGATACGCCAGATTGCTATGAATATCAAACAAAGTTGCCTTCTCCTTACTTTATGTGTTAAAATAGTGAAACTTTAAAAGGGTGTTTATTTAAATATTCCACTAAACTTAGTTCTGCCATATTGTTCCTTGTCACATATTTGAATATCACTGTTAACTAGTGAAATAAATATCACACCTCTCTCACAATGGGTAGGGAGAACATAATTCATGTTCATAAAATACATCTAGAGAAGTGGTTCTTAATCAAATGGGTTACAGATCCATTTGAGAATTTGGTAGAGGCTGAATATCCAATGTTCTCCTGAGAGAAAACGCTCACACAAAAATTTCAGGAGTCTCATAGCTTCCATGTCCCGTCCACAATGCGTGCTCCCACACACACACCCCACAAAGCCGATCCGTGGACTTGTAGCAGATCCTCTGGAGGCACCAGGTTAAGAGCCCAACTGTGGAGTGACATGTGGTGTCTTCATGCTCCAAACCCAAACCCCAACCTGAAACTTTCGGAATAAAAGTCAGTCTTATAATTGAAAATATCAAATAGTGACATCTGCAATACCCCTGTTCAGCTGAAAGTTGACTAGCACAGCACCCAGTAATCCACCAGTACCTAACATTTCAGGTATTAGCAGGAGGGAACTGACTGCCCTCTCTGAGCTGAATGTGTCCTGTAAGTTTCCACAACAACAGGCTCAGGACTTTCATCTCAGTAATCCTCCCTCCTTACTACACGAATTGGTGAGAGAGGCAAAGAATTAAAGTCTCCTAGGAGAGTGGTAAAGTAATTTACACGTTTGTTTGTAGCTAAGGAGCCCAGAGTGGTTTGTGTGAGTTTCCAAAGTGTTAAGATGAGCATCGGGATCTGGAACGAAGCTGCAACCAAGTGGATGCCTGTAATGCTTGGCTTCCAACCCAGTTTATTTCCCTGTAGGCCATCATTCATATCAGATGGTGCAAATACCTCGGACCAGGACAGCTTGCAGCTTGTGCATTGTTTGTAAACCCAGAGGGGAAAATCGAATAAGCAGCAATTTAGACAAAAATACATCATATGAAAGTGAGAATTACACACCTGTGATCCCTTTAAGTAAAGTGCGAGGCATATTAGAGCTTATGGTTTCAAGATTATTCTCCGAGACACCTGAGGTTTACCTACCAAATTGTACAAAATCTATCTTTTAAACTAACTTGAAAAGAAACTGTTACTTGTACAATCAGTAGTCTCAATTGTAGATGCAATCATTTTGAAATAAACACTATTATAATTCCTCCTTTAGAACACATCTCAAGTGTAAAGTATTGCCCTTCCCTACTCCTCTTTAATATTTCAAACGGCAGTAGCTAGAACAGAATTCTGGTACAACAAGTTAATTTAACCAGTTGTTGGCGTTATTGTAACAGGATTTTTCACTTTCTATTTTTTGCTTTACCAATGGAGAGTGGTGGTAAGAAATCATGTCTTTTAAACATTTATCCTGGTCTCTTCTGCGTATTTTATTTGAATAATTGAACTATACTTTCCTCCCTCGAAACTGAGCAAGGTGAGGATATGCACTTAGTGATTCTTAATCCAAAGGAAAAAAGACCAAGGGTAGGGTTGGCCTGAGGCCTCTGACCTCTGTCCCATGGAGTGAGGGAAAGGGAACCAAAGGCCTGGGAGATCAAGCGGGGGAAAAGGGAATTGGTACTTTGTGTTATTTCTGGTACGTAGATGACAACATTCATCTCTGTGCCGTCCAGCTAGAAATTGAATTGCAAACTGTTAGATGTAAGTAGTTTGCTGCTACCATCAGGCATACGTCTTTTGCCTTGTTATTGCCTCAATCTTCCATGTCTTTAATAGCACCAAACACATGTTTTATGGTGTGTAGTTCATCCTGGCCATATAAGCATTCATGGTTGTATTTGTCAGGATTCTTTCAGTTGTAAATGACAGAAATTCACCTCAAACAGCCTTAAGCACAAGAGAGAATTTATTGCTCAAATAACTGAAAAGTCCAGGGGATTGGTCTAGATTCAGGCATGGCTGGATCCAGGAGCTCAAGTCATCAAATACAGTATGTCTCTTTTCAGTGCCCTGTTTGACTCTGAGTGGGCTTTATTCTCTGGCAGGCTCGTCCCAGGTAGTGGCAGAGGTATCCCTGGGAGCTGCAGGTGATAGTCTTCTAGAGCGGCAGCCTCCACAGAAAGCAAGCTTTTCCTGTAGTGGCTCCAGTGAAGGTCCTGATTGACTTAGAGTGCCTCTCAGGTGGTCCAGCTTGGGTTGTCTTCCCGTCCCTCAACCTTGCCCAGATTGGCCAGGCCTGGGCCACATATCCTTCCCTGCAGCTGGGCCAGGACCAAAGTCAGCCCCACCAGAGCCACACTGCGCAGAGCAGGGGAAATTATAGGCCATTACTAGAAAGGGAGGAGACAGGTACTAGACAGGCAGAAGCAACAGCATTTCCATCAGGACAGGGACGAAGCGAAGGGCCCAAGGGGACACCCTGAGTTGAAATCGGAAGAGTTCAGTAAAGGGAAAAATTAAATCCCTCTTGGAGAGGACAACCTTTCAGCTCTTTGAAGCCTCCCCTTAACAGCTGTATTCTTCCTCCTTCCCATGAGATGTGGCTTTTAGCTTTTTCATTGCCCTGATCACCCTCCTCTGGCTATGCTCTAGGTAGTGAATGTCTCTTTTGAAACATGGTGTTTGGTGGTAACAAAGTATACCAGGTGTATTCTGCCAGGCTGGCGTTTGGTGAGGTTCTTATTTCCCTGGTTCCAAAAACAATACTTCTATTAACACAGCATTGACTTTTGGTACGTGGTACTCACACTGTTGGTAGGTTGCTGTTAAAATTTGCAGTCAGTATCATCCAGTTGAATTTTCTTTGTTTGTTTGACTGTCGTATAAGATGGGTTTAGTAGACTGGCTTCATGAATTTTCTTGTACCTAAGAAAATTTTCTTGTGTTGGGCAAGCTGTGGCTGGGTCACAGAGTGGCTGTTGGGGTGGAGAGTGATTTGGCAAAGGGAGAAGGAGCTCTGCTTAAAGATTTATTGGGATCCCAGAGGTGGGGGTGTATGTGTAAAGGGAGCTGAGTCAACTCAAATGTGGGAGTGATGGCTAATAAAATTAGTTCAGCAAAAATTTATGAAACAAGTGAGCCCAATGAACAAATCCTTACTGAATGCTGTTTAGTTTGTTTCAATCTATTGTCCAAGTCCTTGGCATTCTGCTGTTCCGGTATTGGCTCAGCATCTATTTTGCAGTCCTTACCTGCCCCTCCGTGCCCATGCACGCACCCACAAAGGAACAGTGTATGTTACTATTTCAACATCTCTGCTTTCTTCTGTTAAAATCTAACCCATCCCCTGCTTGCTTGGAGAATCACCATCTTTGTATTGCCACCAGTCAAGAAGATTGTTTAAGTGTTGTTTCTCAAGTTTGTGTGACGAAGACTTTAGTTTTTTGTATTTCATTTTACAATACAAAATTATAATGTTGAATCTGTATTTTTAAATTATACACACACCACCGTAGGGAGTCATGTATCCTGTATTCTCTGGTCAGTTTCCACCACTGCACCCTGATCCCCACTGAAATTCACTACCCTAACTTCTGCCTCCTTAAACTTCACCTCCGTCCTGTGACATTACTGTTCTCTATTTCACCCATCTCAGCTCTGAGTTGAGCAATGAGCCATTTCCTGTACTTGAAGCAGCTCCCCTGTTTTGTCCACTTTTCTACTTTTAAAGCAAAAATGAGGCTTTACCTTCTGCTTGAGTCATTTTCAAGGTTCATGTTGTACATGTCTGATTTATTTCTTTTGAGTTTCCTAAAGAAAGGCTGAACAGAAGGACATGCATAATAATAAAATGAGCATTTTTTTTTTTTTGAGATGGAGTCTTGCACTGTTGCCCAGACTGAAGTGCATGACACCATCTCAGCTCACTGCAACCACCTCCTCCCAGGTTCAAGCGATTCTCCTGCCTCAGCCTCCTGAGTAGTTGGGATTACAGGTGCGTGCCACCATGCCTGGCTAATTTTTGCGTTTTTAGTAGAGGCAGGGTTTCACCATGTTGGTCAGGCTGGTCACGAACTTCTGACCTCATGATCCGCCCACCTCAGCCTCCCAAAGTGCTGGGATTACAGGCGTGAGCCACCGCACCCAACCAAAATGGGCATTTTTAAGTGGTAAATTACTTGTATTAGCTATGTATAATTCAAATATATATAGACAGAGAATGTCTATACTTTTAAGTACCTTTGAAAAGATATTTCAGACTATAAATCAGTAAAAATATAGTGAGTTATTATATATTCATTTATTTATTTATTAGGTACCTAACTAGGCCAGGACCTTGCGCTAGAGTGGTAAACGAAAAAGATAGGCTTTGCCTTTAGGAATCTTGTAGTATGAAAACCATGCTTCAGATTGTGCCAGAAAGACATCCCATGTTCGTGGATCAGAAGACTCATTAGGGTTGAGATGGTAGTATTCTCCAAACTGGTCTACAGCAGTGGAACTGAGATTGAGGTTCTTTTTCTTGCATATGTATGTCCACTTGTCCCAACACTGTTGAAAATACTGTTCTTTCTTGGATTGTCTTTAGATCTTTGTTAAAAATCAGTTTGTCCTGTTCATGTGGATCTATTTCTAGACTCTGTTCTGTTCTGTCCATCTGTGTGTTTATTCCTTTACCTCTTGTTAGGTTCATACACATCTAGGATTGTTTTATCTTCATGATGAACTGACCGCTGTGTCTGTCTTCTCCTGTACACAGGATGGGCAGTGATATAGCTTGGATGTTTGTCCCCGCCCAAATCTCATATCGAAATGCAACCCCGGTTTTGGAGGTGGAACCTGCTGGGAGGTGATTGGATCATGCAGGTGGATTTCTTATGAATGGTTTAGTATTTGTGAGAAACAGTTTAGCACCCCTTGGTGCCGTCCTTGCAATTGTGAGTTCTCCCGAGATCTGGTAGTTTAAAAGTATGTGGCGCCTCCCCCATCTCCCTCTTGCTTCTGCTCTTGCCATGTGAAGTGCCTGCTCCCGTTTTGCCTGCTCCCATTTTGCCTTCCACCGTGAATAAAAGCTCCCTGAGACCTTCCCAGAAGCAGATGCCGCCACGCTTCCTGTACAGCCCACAGAACCATGAGCCAGTTAAACCTCTTTTCTTATAAATTACCCAGTGTCAGATATTTCCTTATAGCAATGTGAGAATGGTCTCATACAGGCAGTGTTTTAGATACAAGTTGCTCGAGTAGCCTGGTTCCTAGAGGGAAGATAACACAGAGCAGAACCACAGCCGGCCAGGGGTGGACACGAGGCATGGACAAAAAGTAAACATTTGTTGTAATAAGCCACTGAGATGTTAATGTTGTTACCAGACCATAGGGGCCAAGCTCTGGGCCCCAATCCATTCTAGGTCATAGGGGCCTGCCCTTTATTCTTCGTCAACAGCAGCCAACAACGGCACTTTTCCTAGATTAGAAACCCAGAGGAAGTGGAGAAGGTAAGAGAGGTGAACAAATGGCTGGAGATAAAGGACAAGCTGCTCAGCTCTTGGCCCCTTGCTTTTGATGAAAGTCAGTTTATATTAGGCTCCTCTGTCTCTGGCCCCTTCTCATAGAGTTTAAGGATATCATTGGCAGGTTCTCCTGCGGCAGGGATGCTAACTGTCAGTGCAGGTTCGGGCTGTCTCCACTAAGACCGGCTTGTGATACCTACTGCTTATGATTCTTAGCTACCCTCTGAGTTGCCATTTCTAGAGATGTGCCCCATTTCCCATCCTTCATGACTCTACATCCAGTCACCTGATATAGGTGGGAAAGTGGATACTATTACAGAATTTGCCGCTGGTATCAGTCATGATTTTTTTCAGTCAAGGTACACAGAGTTTAGCAAAGTAAACAGAGAAAATTTATATGAATGAGCAAAATTCAGGGCTAAACTTGAAGGGGAAAGGCAAGACTCGGGTGTGGAGAGGACAGAGTGGCCAGGTTTTTTTGTTTCAAAAATGTCAATGTGATAAAATATCTTCACCAGTAATGTTTATAGTAATGATAAAAGAGGGCACCCCCAACTGTGGTGCTTTTTTCTAATAAAAATGATGGTTACATCGACCTCACTTGCAGATTCCTCCCCTAGCTACATCATCTGACTTCCTGAAATTATTGTAATTATATGAAGAAGAAATAATGTTAATGAAAGCTGTTCAAACAGGTCGATAATATTAAACATTGCAGTTATTGAGCAGTTATGTGTGCCAGACAGAGCCCAAAAAGCTTGATACGAATTCATTTAATCTTCACAAATCCCTATGAGGTGTACACATTGTTGTAATCCCCATTTGACAGATGGACACTGAAATCATTTGCTCAAGGTCACAGCTGGATGGTAGGAGAGCTTTGAACACGGGCAGTTTGATTCTAGCCTCTGCTCTTAAACACAATACATGGAAGGTTGTCTTTCTTTGTAGGTAGCAGTGGTGAAATAATACCTGGTTAAAAAGAAACTAGGCCAGGTGCGGTGGCTCACGCCTATAATCCCAGCACTTTGGGAGGCCAAAGCGGGTGGATCACTTGAGGTCAGGAGTTCAAGATCAGCCTGACCAACATGAGAAGAAAACCTGTCTCTACTAAAAGTACAAAAATTAGATGGGTGTGGTGGCGGGTGCCTGTAATGCCAGCTACTCGGGTGTCTGAGGCAGGAGAATTGCTTGAATCCCCAAGACGGAGGTTTCGGTGAGCCGAGATCACACCACTGCACTCCAACCTGGGTGACAGAGTGAGACTCCATCACACATACACACACACACACACACACACACACACACACACACGAAACTAAAAATCAGCTCACAGAAGAGCAAATCCAGTGGTCCTCTCTCCCAGACAAGAATGACTGGATAGTTAAATTCACTGGTAGTCAGGGATATAAAAATTGTAAAAATAAAAATGGTGGTGAGATATCACTTTACACCCATCAGACTGACAAAAAATTAAAACTATTGATAACTTATGGCAGAGATGGGGAATAGTTATGAAAATTTAAAGTATATATGCATATAACATGCCAACCCAGCAGACCCATTTTTGGGATTCTATTCCATGGAAATAAAAGCACTGTTGAATATATAAGGATATTTATTACAGTCCTTGTATTGCCAAATTTAAAAAAAAATCCCGGAAAACAAATGAATACCCGTTATTACAGGGATTTTCTATGGAATATGATGCAGCCTCTAAAACTCATGAGTTTGAACTATGCCAGGTGACTTGGAGGGACCTCATAGGTCCTGTTGAAAGAGAGATGCAGGGTGCAGCAGTGTGTATTATATGATCCCACCATCCCGCTCGTTAAAAACAGTGGCCCTGACCGGGCGTGGTGGCTCACGCCTGTAATCCCAGCACTTTGGGAGGCCAAGGTAGGCGGATCACCTGAGGTCAGGAGTTCGAGACCAGCCTGACCAACATGGTGAAACCCTGTCTCTACTGAAAATACAAAAATTAGCCAGGTGTGGTGTCATGCGCCTGTAATCCAAGCTACTTGAGAGGCTGAGGCAGGAGAATCTCTTGAACCCGGGAGGCAGAGGTTGCAGTGAGTCGAGATCACGCCATTGCACTCCAGCCTGGTGACAAGAGCGAAACTCCATCTAAAAAGAGAACAAAACAACAGTGATCCCCACCTCCAAAAAGAAAACCTGTGCATGAACAGGAATTTATACATACATATATATATATAGACTTCACCTATTTAAGGGGTACAATTATTTTTATATATACATATATATACATAAAAATCTGGTTTTAGTAACACATAGGAAAAAATGTATATATGGGGTTGTTATATGGAGTGTGTGGAATTGCTGACATGAGGGGGAGGGAACCAAGCAAAAAAGAGAAGGAAGAAAGACAACTGAAAATCATACATCTGGAGGGCGGAGCAAGATGGCCGAATAGGAACAGCTCCAGTCTCCAACTCCCAGCGCCAGCGACACAGAAGACCGGTGATTTCTGCATTTTCAACTGAGGTACTGGGTTCATCTCACTGGGGAGTGCCGGACGATCGGTGCTGGTCAGCTGCTGCAGCCCGACCAGCGAGAGCTGAAGCAGGGCGAGGCATCGCCTCACCTGGGAAGCGCAAGGGGGAAGGGAATCCCTTTTCCTAGCCAGGGGAACTGAGACACACAACACCTGGAAAATCGGGTAACTCCCACCCCAATATTGTGCTTTAAGTAAACAGGCACACCAGGAGATCATATCCCACACCTGGCCGGGAGGGTCCCACGCCCACGGAGCCTCCCTCATTGCTAGCACAGCAGTCTGTGATCTACCAGCAAGGCAGCAGCGAGGCTGGGGGAGGGGCGCCCGCCATTGCTGAGGCCTAAGTAGGTAAACAAAGCTGCTGGGAAGCTCCAACTGGGTGGAGCTCACAGCAGCTCAAGGAAACCTGCCTGTCTCTGTAGACTCCACCTCTGGGGACAGGGCACAGCTACACAACAACAACAACAACAACAACAAAGCAGCAGAAAACTCTGCAGACGCAAACGACTCTGTCTGACAGCTTTGAAGACAGCAGTGGATCTCCCAACACGGAGGCTGAGATCTGAGAAGGGACAGACTGCCTGCTCAAGTGGGTCCCTGACCCCTGAGTAGCCTAACTGGGAGACATCCCCCACTAGGGGCAGTCTGACACCCCACACCTCACAGGGTGGAGTACACCCCTGAGAGGAAGCCTCCAAAGCAAGAATCAGACAAGTACACTCGCTGTTCAGCAATATTCTATCTTCTGCAGTCTCTACTGCTGACACCCAGGCAAACAGGGTCTGGAGTGGACCTCAAGCAATCTCCAACAGACCTACAGCTGAGGGTCCTGACTGTTAGAAGGAAAACTATCAAACAGGAAGGACACCTACACCAAAACCCCATCAGTACATCACCATCATCAAAGACCAGAGGCAGATAAAACCACAAAGATGGGGAAAAAGCAGGGCAGAAAAGCTGGAAATTCAAAAAATAAGAGCACATCTCCCCCGGCAAAGGAGCGCAGCTCATCGCCAGCAACGGATCAAAGCTGGACGGAGAATGACTTTGACGAGATGAGAGAAGAAGGCTTCAGTCCATCAAATTTCTCAGAGCTAAAGGAGGAATTACGTACCCAGCGCAAAGAAACTAAAAATCTTGAAAAAAAAGTGGAAGAATTGACAGCTAGAGTAATTAATGCAGAGAAGATCATAAACGAAATGAAAGAGATGAAAACCATGACACGAGAAATACGTGACAAATGCACAAGCTTCAGTAACCGACTCGATCAACTGGAAGAAAGAGTATCAGCGATTGAGGATCAAATGAATGAAATGAAGCGAGAAGAGAAACCAAAAGAAAAAAGAAGAAAAAGAAATGAACAAAGCCTGCAAGAAGTATGGGATTATGTAAAAAGACCAAATCTACGTCTGATTGGGGTGCCTGAAAGTGAGGGGGAAAATGGAACCAAGTTGGAAAACACTCTTCAGGATATCATCCAGGAGAACTTCCCCAACCTAGTAGGGCAGGCCAACATTCAAATCCAGGAAATACAGAGAACGCCACAAAGATACTCCTCGAGAAGAGCAACTCCAAGACACATAATTGCCAGATTCACCAAAGTTGAAATGAAGGAAAAAATCTTAAGGGCAGCCAGAGAGAAAGGTCGGGTTACCCACAAAGGGAAGCCCATCAGACTCACAGCAGATCTCTCGGCAGAAACTCTCCAAGCCAGAAGAGAGTGGGGGCCAATATTCAACATTCTTAAAGAAAAGAATTTTAAACCCAGAATTTCATATCCAGCCAAACTAAGTTTCATAAGTGAAGGAGAAATAAAATCCTTTACAGATAAGCAAATGCTTAGAGATTTTGTCACCACTAGGCCTGCCTTACAAGAGACCCTGAAGGAAGCACTCAACATGGAAAGGAACAACCGGTACCAGCCATTGCAAAAACATGCCAAAATGTAAAGACCATCGAGGCTAGGAAGAAACTGCATCCACTAACGAGCAAAATAACCAGTTAATATCATAATGGCAGGATCAAGTTCACACATAACAATCTTAACCTTAAATGTAAATGGACTAAATGCTCCAATTAAAAGACACAGACTGGCAAACTGGATAAAGAGTCAAGACCCATCAGTCTGCTGTATTCAGGAGACCCATCTCACACGCAGAGACATACATAGGCTCAAAATAAAGGGATGGAGGAAGATTTACCAAGCAAATGGAGAACAAAAAAAAGCAGGGGTTGCAATACTAGTCTCTGATAAAACAGACTTTAAACCATCAAAGATCAAAAGAGACAAAGAAGGCCATTACATAATGGTCAAGGGATCAATTCAACAGGAAGAGCTAACTATCCTAAATATATATGCACCCAATACAGGAGCACCCAGATTCATAAAGCAAGTCCTTAGAGACTTACAAAGAGACTTAGACTCCCATACAATAATAATGGGAGACTTCAACACTCCACTGTCAACATTAGACAGATCAACGAGACAGAAAGTTAACAAGGATGTCCAGGAATTGAACTCATCTCTGCAGCAAGCAGACCTAATAGACATCTATAGAACTCTCCACCCCAAATCAACAGAATATACATTCTTCTCAGCACCACATCGTACTTACTCCAAAATTGACCATATAATTGGAAGTAAAGCACTCCTCAGCAAATGTACAAGAACAGAAATTATAACAAACTGTCTCTCAGACCACAGTGCAATCAAACTAGAACTCAGGACTAAGAAACTCAATCAAAACCGCTCAACTACATGGAAACTGAACAACCTGCTCCTGAATGACTACTGGGTACATCACGAAATGAAGGCAGAAATAAAGATGTTCTTTGAAACCAATGAGAACAAAGATACAACATACCAGAATCTCTGGGACACATTTAAAGCAGTGTGTAGAGGGAAATTTATAGCACTAAATGCCCACAAGAGAAAGCAGGAAAGATCAAAAATTGACACTCTAACATCGCAATTAAAAGAACTAGAGAAGCAAGAGCAAACACATTCCAAAGCTAGCAGAAGGCAAGAAATAACTAAGATCAGAGCAGAACTGAAGGAGATAGAGACACAAAAAACCCTCCAAAAAATCAATGAATCCAGGAGTTGGTTTTTTGAAAAGATCAACAAAATTGACAGACCACTAGCAAGACTAATAAAGAAGAAAAGAGAGAAGAATCAAATCGATGCAATTAAAAATGATAAAGGGGATATCACCACCGACCCCACAGAAATACAAACTACCATCAGAGAATACTATAAACACCTCTACGCAAATAAACTGGAAAACCTAGAAGAAATGGATAATTTCCTGGACACTTACACTCTTCCAAGACTAAACCAGGAAGAAGTTGAATCCCTGAATAAACCAATAGTAGGCTCTGAAATTGAGGCAATAATTAATAGCCTACCAACCAAAAAAAGTCCAGGACCAGATGGATTCACAGCTGAATTCTACCAGAGGTATAAGGAGGAGTTGGTACCATTCCTTCTGAAACTATTCCAATCAATAGAAAAAGAGGGAATCCTCCCTAACTCATTTTATGAGGCCAACATCATCCTGATACCAAAGCCTGGCAGAGACACAACAAAAAAAGAGAATTTTAGACCAATATCCCTGATGAACATCGATGCAAAAATCCTCAATAAAATACTGGCAAACCGGATTCAACAACACATCAAAAAGCTTATCCACCATGATCAAGTGGGCTTCATCCCTGGGATGCAAGGCTGGTTCAACATTCGCAAATCAATAAACATAATCCAGCATATAAACAGAACCAAAGACAAGAACCACATGATTATCTCAATAGATGCAGAAAAGGCTTTTGACAAAATTCAACAGCCCTTCATGCTAAAAACGCTCAATAAATTCGGTATTGATGGAACGTACCTCAAAATAATAAGAGCTATTTATGACAAACCCACAGCCAATATCATACTGAATGGGCAAAAACTGGAAAAATTCCCTTTGAAAACTGGCACAAGACAGGGATGCCCTCTCTCACCACTCCTATTCAACATAGTGTTGGAAGTTCTGGCTAGGGCAATTAGGCAAGAGAAAGAAATCAGGGGTATTCAGTTAGGAAAAGAAGAAGTCAAATTGTCCCTGTTTGCAGATGACATGATTGTATATTTAGAAAACCCCATTGTCTCAGCCCAAAATCTCCTTAAGCTGATAAGCAACTTCAGCAAAGTCTCAGGATACAAAATCAATGTGCAAAAATCACAAGCATTCTTATACACCAATAACAGACAAACACAGAGCCAAATCATGAATGAACTTCCATTCACAATTGCTTCAAAGAGAATCAAATACCTAGGAATCCAACTTACAAGGGAGGTAAAGGACCTCTTCAAGGAGAACTACAAACCACTGCTCAGTGAAATAAAAGAGGACACAAACAAATGGAAGAACATACCATGCTCATGGATAGGAAGAATCAATATCGTGAAAATGGCCATACTGCCCAAGGTAATTTATAGATTCAATGCCATCCCCATCAAGCTACCAATGAGTTTCTTCACAGAATTGGAAAAAACTGCTTTAAAGTTCATATGGAACCAAAAAAGAGCCCGCATCTCCAAGACAATCCTAAGTCAAAAGAACAAAGCTGGAGGCATCACGCTACCTGACTTCAAACTATACTACAAGGCTACAGTAACCAAAACAGCATGGTACTGGTACCAAAACAGAGATATAGACCAATGGAACAGAACAGAGTCCTCAGAAATAATACCACACATCTACAGCCATCTGATCTTTGACAAACCTGAGAAAAACAAGAAATGGGGAAAGGATTCCCTATTTAATAAATGGTGCTGGGAAAATTGGCTAGCCATAAGTAGAAAGCTGAAACTGGATCCTTTCCTTACTCCTTATACGAAAATTAATTCAAGATGGATTAGAGACTTAAATGTTAGACCTAATACCATAAAATTCCTAGAGGAAAACCTAGGTAGTACCATTCAGGACATAGGCATGGGCAAAGACTTCATGTCTAAAACACCAAAAGCAACGGCAGCAAAAGCTAAAATTGACAAATGGGATCTAATTAAACTAAAGAGCTTCTGCACAGCAAAAGAAACTACCATCAGAGGGAACAGGCAACCTACAGAATGGGAGAAAATTTTTGCAATCTACTCATCTGACAAAGGGCTAATATCCAGAACCTACAAAGAACTCCAACAAATTTACAAGAAAAAAACAAACAACCCCATCAAAAAGTGGGCAAAGGATATGAAAAGACATTTCTCAAAAGAAGACATTCATACAGCCAACAGACATATGAAAAAATGCTCATCATCACTGGCCATCAGAGAAATGCAAATCAAAACCACAATGAGATACCATCTCACACCAGTTAGAATGGCGATCATTCAAAAGTCAGGAAACAACAGGTGCTGGAGAGGATGTGGAGAAATAGGAACACTTTTACACTGTTGGTGGGATTGTAAACTAGTTCAACCATTATGGAAAACAGTATGGCGATTCCTCAAGGATCTAGAACTAGATGTACCATATGACCCAGCCATCCCATTACTGGGGATATACCCAAAGGATTATAAATTATGCTGCTATAAAGACACATGCACACGTATGTTTATTGCAGCACTATTCACAATAGCAAAGACTTGGAATCAACCCAAATGTCCATCAGTGACAGATTGGATTAAGAAAATGTGGCACATATACACCATGGAATACTATGCAGCCATAAAAAAGGATGAGTTTGCGTCCTTTGTAGGGACATGGATGCAGCTGGAAACCATCATTCTTAGCAAACTATCACAAGAACAGAAAACCAAACACCGCATGTTCTCACTCATAGGTGGGAACTGAACAATGAGATCACTTGGACTCAGGAAGGGGAACATCACACACCGGGGCCTATCATGGGGAGGGGGGAGGGGGGAGGGATTGCATTGGGAGTTATACCTGATGTAAATGACGAGTTGATGGGTGCTGACGAGTTGATGGGTGCAGCACACCAACATGGCACAAGTATACATATGTAACAAACCTGCACGTTATGCACATGTACCCTAGAACTTAAAGTATAATAATAATAAAAAATAAA